>NW_019154086.1:14059167-14068192 GCF_002288905.1 Enhydra lutris kenyoni
AAAAGAGAAGGTTCAGCCCAAATGGGCCCCAAGGTAAGATTTATGAAGTATACAAACAAAAACAGACAAACAAAAAGACTGATAAAAGTATATGACAAGACAAAAAAAAAATATACATATATATATATATATATATATATATATATATATATATATATAAACAAATAAAGGAAGAACCTCGTCAAAAAGAACCCCAAGTGTAAGATTTATATACTATCAGGACAAACACAAAAATACAGAAACACTGGTGGAAGAAAAAGATGGGAGAGAGTGGTTATAAATTCTCAGTGTGGGCGAAGAAGGTTGTTTTGCTTCTTCCTGGATGTATCTTGATATCTTTGTTAAAGGACTCAACTTTCCTAAGATAAAGGGGGATTAAAAATTGGTTTACCTATAGGGGTAGCAATTGATTGGGGAAAGGGGATTACCTTGAAGTTTAACTCTATATGAATATTTGAAAATAAAAGTAAAAAAGGAATAAACTAGACTAAACTAAACTAAAATTAAAAAAAAAAGAAATTTAAAAAATAGAAATGCAAAAGAAAAACACAGGTGTATGTATCAAAAAGTTCAGGTTAGAAGGTTATAATAGAATTTGATGTACTGGACATCTCACTGTGATGGTAAATAGGTTAAAAATTTTTCTATATAAAAAAAATGAGCCAGAATAGTGGGAATGAATTAAAAATAAAAGTTGTCCTATGAAGTAGTGGCGGTTGTTCTCTTGTCGTCTTTTTTTTTTTTTTTTTGCTGGTTGGTTTTCTGGGGGAAGGGCCTGCCACGTTGGTTTTCAGTTAATGATGTTCCCTGAGTTAAGTCCTCCCGCCCCCCTCAAGGGGGTGGGCTCTGAGGAAACTGGTTTTTTTCAGGCTTTTGTTCTCTGGAGGTTTTTATATTTGTTCACTT
The DNA here is from genome assembly GCF_002288905.1 of Enhydra lutris kenyoni. Taxonomy (NCBI): domain Eukaryota; kingdom Metazoa; phylum Chordata; class Mammalia; order Carnivora; family Mustelidae; genus Enhydra; species Enhydra lutris. Next base: position 14,060,074 of record NW_019154086.1, read on the forward strand.
TTTTTTTTCTCTCTCACCTTGACTGCTTTTGATGGTTTTTGTAGGTTTAGAGGAAAGCAAACTGCTCCCTGACCTGCCTTTCAGAGAGAAGCCTCAGTCTGGCTGCAGAGTCCAAATAAATTCCTCCTTGGCCGCTGGCAGAGCAGGTTCCGAGTCGTGGTCCCTGGGGACGCAGGATCTTCTGCTTGTACCCAAAACCATGGCAGAGGCGGCTGTCTGGGCAGCTCCAGACTGCCAGAGAGGTTCCAAGCAGCGATCACACACTGAGATTTTCCTACTGGCCCGGGCTGGCAGTGCCTGGTCTTTCCAGGCCCGAAAGCACTGGGCTAGCGCCTGTGCGCACCTCTCTCAGGGGAGGGCGTGGGGCACGACTCAGACTCTGATAGCACGGCTGGGCACTCGTGTGGGGACTGCAAAAAGGCTGTGCTTCTGCCGGCTGACGAGGCTCCCAGCTCCCCACAGGAGCTGGACCCCACACGTTCTCAGGTGCACTGGTGGCTCAGGGACCAAGACCTGGTTTCTCTGCCGCACTCTCTCTGGCTCTGTGCCAGGGGTGGCTGTCCTGGGTCTGGGGACTTAAGCCCCTGTCCTTAGCCACCCTGATTCCCACAATCCCCCCTCCCCCCATGATCCTTTGCTCTTTCTGAGTGCTTTCTACCAGACTCCAAGTTAATGCTGGTCCCCAGATGCAGGGCACTCTCGTATTGGGGTATTACTTTCCAATAGGTCGCCTCTGGTGGCTCCCTCCCCCTTTTGTTTATCTTCCGATATCAGTCAGATGTTCCCACTTCTCTTTACCTGCCTACTGGCGTCTTCTGCTCCTGTAGAGATCCAGACGTGTATAATTCTGATCTCAGGCTGATTTCGTGGGTGATCGGAGTTCTTTGGAAGGTAATCAGCTCACTTTAGGGCACAGGTTGAAAGGGCACCTCCTCCTACTTCCCTGCCATCTTGTCTCCTATTTTCAACTTTTTGAAGAAACTCCATACTGTTTTCCAGAGTGGCTGCATGAGCTTACATTCCCACCAACAGTGTAGGAGGGTTCCCCTTTCTCTGCATCCTCACCAACATCTGTCATTTCCTTGTTAATTTTAGCCATTCTGACTGGTGTGAGGCGGTATCTCACTGTGGTTTTGATTTGTATTTCCCTGATGCTGAGTGATGTGGAGCACTTTTTCATGAGTCTGTTGGCCATTTGGATGTCTTCTTTGCAGAAATGTCTGTTCATGTCCTGTGCCCATTTCTTGATTGGATTATTTGTTTTTTGGGTGTTGAGTTTGATAAGTTCCTTATAGATTTTGGATACTAGCCCTTTATCTGATATGTCACTTGCAAATATCTTCTCCCATTCTGTCAGTTGTCTTTTGGTTTTGTAAACTGTTTCTTTGCTGTGCAGAAGCTTTGGATCTTGATGAAGTCCCAATAGATCATTTTTGCCCTTGCTTCCCTTGCCTTTGGCGATGTTCCTAGGAAGAAGTTGTTGCGGCTGAGGTCGAAGAGGTTGCTGCCTGTGTTCTCCTCAAAGATTTTGATGGATTCTTTTCTTACATCAAGGTTCTTCATCCATTTTGAATCTATTTTCATGTGTGGTGTAAGGAAATGATCCAGTTTCATTTTTCTGCATGTGGCTGTCCAATTTTCCCAACACCATTTATTGAAGAGGCTGTCTTTTTCCATTGGACATTCTTTCCTGCTTTGTTGAAGATTACCCGACCATAGAGTTCAGGGTCTATTTCTGAGCTCTCTATTCTGTTCCATTGATCTATGTGTCTGTTTTTGTGCCAGTACCATACTGTTTTGATAATTACAGCTTTGTAATAGAGTTTGAAGTCTGGAATTGTGATGCCACCAACTTTGGCTTTCTTTTTCAACATGCCTCTGGATATTTGGGATCTTTTTCTGGTTACATATAAATTTTAGGATTATTTGTTCAATTTCTTTGAAAAAAATTGATGGTATTTTGATAGGGATTGCATTAAATTTGTAGATTGCTTTAGGTAGCATAGACATTTTCACAATATTTGTTCTTCCAATCCATGAGCATGGAACATTTTTCCATTTCTTTGTGTCTTCCTCAATTTTATGAATGTAGTTTTCTGAGTACAGATTTTTTGCCCCTTTGATTAGGTTTATTCCTGGTATCCTATGGTTTTGGGTGCAATTGTAAATGGGATCGACTCCTTAATTTCCCCTTCTTCTGTCTTGCTGTTAGGGTATAGAAATGCAACTGACTTCTGAGCATTGATTTTATATCCTGAAACTTTAGTGAATTCCTGTATGAGTGCTAGCAGTTTTGGAGTGGAGTCTTTAGGGTTTGCTCATAAAGTATCATATCATCTGCAAAGAGTGAGAGTTTGACTTCTTTGTCCATTCGGATGCCTTTTATTTCTTTTTATTGTCTGATTGCTGAGGCTATGACTTCTAGTACTATGTCGAATAGCAGTGGTGATAGTGGACATCCCAGCCATGTTCCTGACCTTAGGGGAAAAGCTCTCAGGTTTTCCCCATTGAGAATGATATTCTGTGTGGGTTTTTCATAGATGGCTTTGATGATATTGAGGTATATACCCTCTATCCCTACACTTTAAAGAGTTTTGATCAAGAAAGGATGCTGTACTTTGTCAAATGCTTTTTCAGCATCTATGGAGAGTATCATATGTTTCTTGTTCTTTCTTTCATTAATGTATTGTATCACACTGATTGATTTGTGGATGTTGAACTATCCTTGCAGCCCAGGAATAAATCCTACTTGGTCATGGTGAATAATCCTTTTAATGTTCTGTTTGATCCTATTGACTTGTATTTTTGGTGAAATTTTTCACATCTGTGTTCATCAGGGATAATGGTCTGTAATTCTCCTTTTTGATGGAGTCTTTGTCTGGTTTTGGGATCAAGGTAATGCTGGCCTCATAAAATGAGTTTGGAAATTTTCCTTCCATTTCTATTTTTTGGAACAGTTTCAGGAGAAAATGTATTAATTCTTCTTTAAATGTTTGGTAGAGTGACACCTGGGTGGCTCAGTTGGTTAAGCTGCTGCCTTCGGCTCAGGTCATGATCCCAGTGTCCTGGGATTGAGTCCCACATCGGGCTCCTTGCTTAGCGGAGCCTGCTTCTTCCTCTGCCTCTGCCTGCCACTCTGTCTGCCTGTGCTCACTCTAACAAATAAATAAATAAAATCTTTAAAAAAAAAATGTTTGGTAGAATTCTCCAGGGAAGCCATCTGGCCCTGAGTTCTTATTTGTTGGGAGATTTTTGTTGTTGTTGTTGTTGTTGTTGGGAGATTTTTGATGACTGCTTCAATCTCCTTACTGGTTACAGTCTGTTCAGATTTTCTATTTCTTCCTGGTTCAGTTTTGGTAGTTTATATTTCTCTAGGAATGTATCCATTTCTTCCAGATTGTCAAATTTTTTGGCATAGAGTTGCTCATAATATGTTCTTATAAATGTTTGCATTTCTTTGGGTGTTGGTTGTGATCTCTCCTCTTTCATTCATGATTTTATTAATTTGGGTCCTTTCCCTTTTCTTTTTGATAAGTCTGGCCAGGGGTTTATCAATTGTATTAATTCTTTCAAAGAACCAGCTCCTAGTTTTGTTGATCTGTTCTACTGTTGGTTTCTATTTCATTGATATCTGCTCTGATCTTTATGATTTATCTTCTTCTGCTGGGTTGAGGCTTTTTTTGCTGTTCTTTCTCCAGCTCCATTAGGCGTAGGGTTAGGCTGTGTACTTGAGACCTATCTTGTTTCTTGAGAAAGTCTTGTATCACTATATACTTTCCTCTCAGGACTGTCTTTGCTGTGTCCCATAGATTTTGAACAGTTGTATTTTCATTTTCACTTGTTTCCATGAATTTTTAAAAAATTCTTCTTTAATTTCATGGTTGACCCATTCATTCTTTAGTAGGATGCTCTTTAGCCTCCATGTATTTTAGTTCTTTCCAACGTTCATCTTGTGATTGAGTTCTAACTTCAGAGCATTGTGGTCTGAAAATATGCAGGGAATGATCCCAATCTTTTGGTACTGGTTGAGACCTGATTTGTGACCCAGGATGTGATATATTCTGGAGAATGTTCCATGTGCACTAGAGAAGAATGTGTATTCTCTTGTTTTGGGATGGAATGTTCTGAATATATCTGTGATTTCCATCTGGTCCAGTGTGTGTTATTTAAAGCCTATATTTCCTTGTTAATCTTTTGCTTGGATGATCTGTCCATTTCAGTGAGGGGAGTGTTAAAGTCCCCTACTATTATTGTATTGTTGTCAATGTGTTTCTTTGATTTTGTTATTAATTGGTTTATATAATTGGCTGCTCCCATGTTAGGGGCATAGATATGTAAAATTATTAGATCTTCTTGTTGTAGAGACCCTTGAAGTATGATATAGTGTCCTTCCTCATCTCTTATTATAGTCTTTGGCTTAAAATCTAATTAATCTGATATAAGGATTGCCACCCTAGCTTTCTTTTAATGTCCATTAGCATGGCATATTGTTTTCCATCCCCTTACTTTCAATCTGGAGGTGTCTTTGGGTCTAAATGAGTTTCTTGTAAACAGCATATTGATGGGTCTTGTTTTTTATCCATTCTGATACCCTGTGTCTTTTGATTAGGGCATTTAGCCCATTTACATTTGGGGTAACTATTGAAAGATATGAACTTAGTGCCATTGTATTGCCTATAAGGTGACTGTTACTGTATATTGTCTCTGTTCCTTTGTGGTCTATCACTTTTAGGCTCTCTCTTTGCTTAGAGGACCCCTTTCAATATTTCTTGTATGGCTGGTTTGGTGTTTACAAATTCTTTTAATTTTTGTTTGTCCTGGAAGCTTTTTATCTCTCCTTCTATTTTCAATGACAGTCTAGCTGGATACAATATTCTTGGCTGCATATTTTTCTCATTTAGTGCTCTGAATATATCATGCCAGTCCTTTCTGGCCTGCCAGGTCTCTGTGGATAAGTCTGCTGTCAATCTAATATTTCTACCATTGTATGTTACAGACCTCTTGTCCTGAGCTGTTTTCAGGATTTTCTCTTTGTCACTGAGACTTGTAAGTTTTACTATTAGATGATGGGATATGGACCTATTTTTATTGATTTTGAGGGGAGTTCTCTGTGTCTCCTGGATTCTGATGCTTGTTCCCTTTCCAATATTAGGGAAATTCTCTATTATAATTTGCTCCAATATACCTTCTGCCCCCCTCTCTCTTTCTTCTTCTTCTGGGACCCCAATTATTCTAATATTGTTTTGTCTTAATGGTGTCACTTATCTCTCAAATTCTCCCCTTGTGGTCCAGTAGTTGTTTATCTCTCTTTTGCTCAGCTTCTTTATTTTCCATCATTTGGTCTTCTATATCACTAATTCTTTCTTCTGCCTCATTTATCCTAGCAGTAAGAGCCTCCAGTTTTTACTGCACCTCACTAGTAGCTTTTTTTACTTCAACTTGGTTAGATTTTAGTTTTTTTATTTCTCCAGAAAGGGATTTTATTTCTCCAGAAATAAATTCTCTAATATCTTCCACACCTATTTCAAGCCCAGCTAGCACCTTGATAACTGTCAGTCTGAACTTTAGTTCTGACATATTACAAATGTCTATATTGATTAGGTCCCTAGCCATCAGTACTGCCTCTTGTTCTTTTTTTTGTGGTGCATTTTTCTGTCTTGTCATTTCATCCAGATAAGAATATATGAATGAGAGAGTAAAATACTAGAAGGGTGGCAAAGACCTCAGAGAAATATACACTAAACAAATCAGAAGAGACGCAAGACTTGGGGGAGAAGAAAGAGGAAAAAGAAAATACAAAAATTATATATATATATATATATCTCCACTTGAATAATCCAAGGTAATTTCTATTTTAAGGTCAGTTGATAAACAACTTTAATGTATATATTATATATATATAGATATCTATATATATATCTTAGATTGGTGAAAAGAACAAAGCCACCCACTTGATTTTGGGTGTATTCTGGTCTCTTAGAAGAAACAACCTCCCAAAAGTTTAAAGTTTAAAGGGTAAACACAATGAAGGGATGAAATATGACTGTAAAGATGAAAATTTTAAAAGATTCTAAAAAAGGAATTGATAAGTTGGTTGGAAAAAGAAAAAAAAAGAGGAGAGAATGTGATCAGGCTGGAGCTAGTTTTAGGGTATATTTTGATCTATTAGAAGAAATTATCCAAAAATTTTAAAGAAAAAAACCTATATGTATACAAAAAATAAGGGAAAATACAATGAAGGGATAAAGTATGAGTATAGCAAAGAAAATTTAAAAAGAGTTTCTAAAAGTTATTGATAAGATAAAATAGTTAAAAAACGTTAAAGGAGGAAAGAGGAAAATTTAAAAAAATAGGAATAAGAAAAAAAATTTAAAAAATTTAACTTTGCAAGACTAAAAGATCATGGGGAGAAAACCATGAACTCCATGTGTTGCTTTCCCCTAGCTCAGTAGTTCCGCAGTTCTCGTCGATCAATGAACTTGGTCTTGGCTGGATGTTCTTGCTGATCTTCTTGGGAAGGGGCCTGTTGCAGTGATTCTCAAATGTCTTTGCCTAAGGCGGAATTGCACTGCCCTTGCCAGGGGCCAGGCTAAGTAAACTTCTCAGGTTTGCTCTTGGTAGCTTTTGTTCCCTGAACACTTTCCATAGAGCTTTGGAGGACGGGAATGAAAATGGCGGCCTCCCAATCTCTGTTCTGGAGGGGCTAAAGCTTGGGGCCCCACTCCTCAGTGAGCCCTCAGAGAAAAGCAGTTAATCCCTCCTGTCTCCCTGGTCTCTGGCCACAGTCCTTGCTCATCCGACCTGTGACCCAGCATTTCTATCTCTGGCACACAGCTCCATTTGGAGTCTCCAAACCCAGCAGATTTCCTGCAACTCCTGTACTGTTCCTCCCCAAGGAGGAAGGAGGAGGTCTCCCTGGATCTTCCACTTGTGGGGTCCATGTTTGAAGAGCAGAGGCCCCAACTGTGCCTTGAATCACGGTTTAAGGTAACCCGGATCTGAGAGCTCACTCCTTGGCTCTGTCTCTGTAGCCAGCTTCCCTGGTCTGATACCTGGGAGCTCTGCCACACTCAGGCACCTTAGTCTTTCTGGGACCCCATGGGCCCTAAAACCACACTGTCCCTGCGAAGGCTCCACCCCCACTTAGCCTCTGGAGCTATGTCCCTCAGTGGAGCAGACTTCTGAAGGTTCTGATTTTGTGCTCCGTTGCTCCACTTCTTGCCGGGAGCTGCCCCCTTACCCCCATGGATTCGCTTTGGGTTCATTTCTCCGCAAGTCCTACCTTCCCAAAAGTGGTTGATTTTCTGTTCCTAGAATTGCTGTTCTTCTTCTCTTCTATCTCCTGTTGAGTTTGTAGGTGTTTGGAATGGTTTGATAACTATCTTGCTGAACTCCTGGGACCTAATGCTATTTCAGTCTCCTACTACTCTGCCATCTTGCTTCCTCTCTCAAAATGTAAGTTTTATTTTATCTTCACTCATTCCTTCTCTGATGTTCTTCCTTTCTTCAGGTAGATCTTATTTTCTGACCTAGATCATTGTCCTTCCATCTAAATAATTTCTCTTAACATTAAGTGCAAGACAGTCTATTGACAACAAAGTCTCTCAATTTTTGTCTGGCAAAGCCTTTATTCCTACTTCACTTTTGAAGGATTATTTCACAGGATACAGAGTACTGAGTTGCTGGTTTTTTCTTTCTCAACAGTTTAAATACTTAGCTCTACTCTCTTCTTACTTTATGGTTTCTGAGAAGTTGTATATAATTTTTTGGTTCATCGATAGATAAAGTGTTTTATTTCTCTCTGACTTATTCCATTTTGTTTTCTTTTTCTCTTCCTTTTTTTTTTTAATTTTTATTTTTTTTAAATTTTATTTTTTATAAACATATAATATATTTTTATCCCCAGGGGCACAGGTCTGTGAATCGCCAGGTTTACACACTTCACAGCACTCACCATAGCACATACCCTCCCCAATGTCCATAACCCCACCCCCCCTCCCAACCCCCCTCCCCCCATCAACCCTCAGTTTGTTTTGTGAGATTAAGAGTCACTTATGATTTGTCTCCCTCCCAATCCCATCTTGTTTCATTTACTCTTCTCCTACCCCCTTAACCCCCC
>NW_019154086.1:14068292-14214530 GCF_002288905.1 Enhydra lutris kenyoni
CACCCCCCTCCCCCCATCAACCCTCAGTTTGTTTTGTGAGATTAAGAGTCACTTATGATTTGTCTCCCTCCCAATCCCATCTTGTTTCATTTACTCTTCTCCTACCCCCTTAACCCCCCATGTTGCATCTCCTCTCCCTCATATCAGGGAGATCATATGATAGTTGTCTTTCTCCGATTGACTTATTTCGCTAAGCATGATACCCTCTAGTTCCATCCACGTCGTCACAAATGGCAAGATTTCATTTCTTCTGATGGCTGCATAGTATTCCATTGTGTATATATACCACTTCTTCTTTATCCATTCATCTGTTGATGGACATCTAGGTTCTTTCCATAGTTTGGCTATTGTAGACATTGCTGCTATAAACATTCGGGTGCACGTGCCCCTTCGGATCACTACGTTTGTATCTTTAGGGTAAATACCCAGTAGTGCAATTGCTGGGTCATAGGGTAGTTCTATTTTCAACACTTTGAGGAACCTCCATGCTGTTTTCCAGAGTGGTTGCACCAGCTTGCATTCCCACCAACAGTGTAGGAGGGTTCCCCTTTCTCCGCATCCTCGCCAGCATCTGTCATTTCCTGACTTGTTAATTTGAGCCATTCTGACTGGTGTGAGGTGGTATCTCATTGTGGTTTTGATTTGTATTTCCCTGATGCCGAGTGATATGGAACACTTTTTCATGTGTCTGTTGGCCATCTGGATGTCTTCTTTGCAGAAATGTCTGTTTATGTCTTCTGCCCATTTCTTGATTGGATTATTTGTTCTTTGGGTGTTGAGTTTGCTAAGTTCTTTATAGATTTTGGACACTAGCCCTTTATCCGATATGTCATTTGCAAATATCTTCTCCCATTCTGTCAGTTGTCTTTTGGTTTTGTTAACTGTTTCCTTTGCTGTGCAAAAGCTTTTGATCTTGATAAAATCCCAATAGTTCATTTTTGCCCTTGCTTCCCTTGCCTTTGGCGATGTTCCTAGGAAGATGTTGCTGCGGCTGAGGTCGAAGAGGTTGCTGCCTGTGTTCTCCTCAAGGATTTTGATGGATTCCTTTCTCACATTGAGATCCTTCATCCATTTTGAGTCTATTTTCGTGTGTGGTGTAAGGAAATGATCCAATTTCATTTTTCTGCATGTGGCTGTCCAATTTTCCCAACACCATTTATTGAAGAGGCTGTCTTTTTCCCATTTGGACAGTCTTTCCTGCTTTGTCGAAGATTAGTTGACCATAGAGTTGAGGGTCTATTTCTGAGCTCTCTATTCTGTTCCATTGATCTATGTGTCTGTTTTTGTGCCAGTATCATGCTGTCTTGATGATGACAGCTTTGTAATAGAGCTTGAAGTCTGGAATTGTGATGCCACCAACTTTGGCTTTCTTTTTCAATATTCCTTTGGCTATTCGAGGTCTTTTCTGGTTCCATATAAATTTTAGGATTACTTGTTCTATTTCTTTGAAAAAAATGGATGGTACTTTGATAGGAGTTGCATTAAATGTGTAGATTGCTTTAGGTAGCTTAAACATTTTCACAATATTTATTTTTCCATACCAGGAGCATGGAACATTTTTCCATTTCTTTGTGTCTTCCTCAATTTCTTTCACGAGTACTTTATAGTTTTCTGTGTATAGATTCTTAGTCTCTTTGGTTAGGTTTATTCCTAGGTATCTTATAGTTTTGGGTGCAATTGTAAATGGGATTGACTCCTTAATGTCTCTTTCTTCTGTCTTGTTGTTGGTGTAGAGAAATGCAACTGATTTCTGGGCATTGATTTTATATCCTGACACTTTACTGAATTCCTGTACAAGTTCTAGCAGTTTTGGAGTGGAGTCTTTTGGGTTTTCCACATGTAGTATCATATCATCTGCGAAGAGTGATAGTTTGACTTCTTCTTTGCCAATTTGGATGCCTTTAATTTCCTTTTGTTGTCTGATTGCTGAGGCTAGGACTTCTAGTACTATGTTGAATAGCAGTGGTGATAATGGACATCCCTGCCGTGTTCCTGAACTTAGCGGAAAAGCTTTCAGTTTTTCTCCATTGAGAATGATATTTGCGGTGGGTTTTTCATAGATGGCTTTGATCATATTGAGGTATGTGCCCTCTATCCCTACACTTTGAAGAGTTTTGATCAGGAAGGGATGCTGTACTTTGTCAAATGCTTTTTCAGCATCTGTGGAGAGTATCATATGGTTCTGACTTATTCCATTTTTTAAAAACCTTTGTGATTCTGCTGTTTGAAAATGATAGGCCTTGGTTTATTTGTTTTTTTTTTTTTGCTGTTGTTGTTTGAGTTTTTTTGTTTTATTTTTGTTTGTTTATTTCGGCATTTATCCTTCCCAGTATTCTCTGAGCTTCTTGGAGAAGTTTTGTTGTCTGACATTAATTTGGAGGGAATCTCAGTATGTATTCTTTCAGATATTTCTTCTGTCCCTTTCTTCTTCTGATATTTTTATTAAACGTATGTTATACTTTTTGTAGTTGTCCTTGTATATACTGTTTTGATTTTTTTCAGTCTTTGTTCTCTTCGCTTTTTAGTTTTGGTGCTTTCTACTGAGATATTCTCAAGCTCAGAAATTCTTTCCTTAGCTATGTCTATTCTACCAATAAGCCCCTCAAAGACATCCCTCATTTCTGTTACAGTTGTTTTGATCTCCAGCATTTCTTTTTAGCTCTTTTTTAGAATTTCCATAGTCTCTGCTTACATTGCCCATATATTTTTGCATGCTAACCATTTTATCCACTAGAGCTCTTAGCATATTACTAATAATTGTTGTTTTAAATTCTCATTCTCATAGTTCCAATAGCCCAGTCATGTCTGATGGTGATGCTAATACTGTTTAAATGTGTTTTGTGCCTTTTAATATGCCTTGTAATGTTTCCTTGCTGGCCAGACATTTTTTTTTTTTTAATTTTATTTATTTATTTATTTATTTATTTAATTTCAAGATACTTTATTTTTAAAACAGGTCACAACACTAAGTTTTTGGCCCATTCTGCCAAAGTACAAGCAAGCTACAAATGCATGCTCAGCAGTGGAGGGGCGCCCCTTAGTAGCATGTTTGAAAATTGAATAAAAATCCATATAAAACAAATATTTTATTTGCACTGGGTAAAAGGCACTGCTATAAATAAGGCTTCAGTAATGTGGTGTAAGTGTGGAGGGAGAAAAGCACTCTATAGTTGTAGGATTAGGTCTCAATCTTTCAATGAGCCTACAACTTGGAACTGTGAACTTACAAGTGTTTTTTAGTCTTTTCCTGCCCCTTGAGGTAGGACAGGATGGCTAGGGCTGACTGGAGTTAGGTTTTCCCTTCCCTCAGGTCAGTTCAGTTCTGATAATAATCATAATAGCAGGGTAGGCTCTGGTTAACTAGTTTCCTTTGAGGGCAGGCCTTGTTAAAAAGAACAGGTTGCTCTGATGTATTTCAGAATAGTTCTTTTTTGCCCCTGCCTCTTCAAGAAGCCCAAGGGAATTTTTGTCTGATTTTTACTATAGGAACCTAGTTGAGCTCTTGTAGGTAAAACTCATAAAAGTGTGGGAGCTTGCCATGACTGGGTCTCCCTGGAGTTTTTGACTGTCAGACTTATCCTCACTGAGTCTCCAGCAATTGATGCATTACAGTGTGGGTTTTCCTGCCCATGGATCCAGTGGCTGTTTACACTGTTAACGTTTCTGCTTCTATAAACACAACTCCCTTTATGCACACTGTGTTTCTTAATCTTGGAGACAGAAGTTTGCCCTATGTCCTCACCTGTCTTATGGATCCAAGAAGAGTTGTTTCTTTTTTTGTTTTCAATCTGTTCTACTTTTTTCTTGTTAGGGCCAAGCACTAACTTCCAAGTTCCTTACATGTGGGACTGGAAACCAGAAGTTTTAACTTTAATTTACATTGGACCTACTTGAATAATCCAACGTAATCTCTGTTTTATGGTCAGTTGATAAACAACTTTAATTCTGTCTGCAACTGTATTCCTCTTTGTCATAGCATATCATATTCACAGGTTCTAAGGATTCAGGTGTGGATATCTTTCATGATGTCATTATTCTGCCTATCACCCCCCCCCCGTTTTAAAAAAAATACATATTTTTTAAAGAGAATAAGATCCTGGGGAGTATAGGTTAGAGATCACTCCTCCTACTACTGCTAAGGAGCTGTTGCTATTGATGGATATTATTTAGAAAGATTGAGCTGTGCCCACCCTTCCTATCATCCAGCAGGTAGCTAACTTTATGTTCATTATTTCAGGGAAGGCATATGGCAGGGCAGAAAACAGAAATATTCTCCAAGTTTTTCTGAATTTTGTTACTTAAATGCTCAGTCCTTAGGAAAATTTATGGGTTTTGGTCATAGTAAGGGTGTTACAAAGAAACATGAAGGGAAAAAGATTTTCTCTAAACCACAGTTAGTGCCAGAGGGCTGGGGAGCACAAGGGGAGAAAGAGAGAGACTAAGAGATTGAGAGACAGAGAGAGAGAAGAATGAAAGATCAGTGAGTTCAAGAACAGAATATTCTTAGATATTCTTGGATATTCTTGCTTCCAGACAATATTACATGGATTCTACAAAATTCAGCAGGGACTAGCTCCAAGTTGTGTCTAGGGAGATGAGACCTGTGCAGCCAAGCAAAAGATTTCCATATTCCAAGAAGAACCCAGAGATAGCAGAGAATCTCCAATTCTAAAGGGGTCATAAAATTGCAAAAAAAAAAATGCTAATCTCTTGCACCAATAAAGGATTATCTGAAAAACACATCCTTCCCGTGCTTTGGCTTACCAGAAGACCCTAAGACTATAGTACTTCTCAGGGAAGGAGGGTGGTGGGAACATCATAAAGTACTAGGGTATTTTTTCCTCTGACCTTGTGGAATGGGAAGACTGGAGGATGACTCAGAGTCAGAAATTAAGTTTTATTAAAAAACAAACAAACAAAGAAAATTCTGTTTCTTTAACATTTTGTTGAATTGCATTCATTCCTGGTGCTTTGTTGTTAATTTATCTGAAAGTCAATCATTCATGCTGCATTCACAAAGTAAACTGCTTCAGGTTCAACTATATTGAGGAAGACTAAGAATAAGAGTTGTTTTTTATACATATCTCATAGTAATTCCATGACAAATGAAACTTATTTAAAAATCTTCAACTGCAAAATATAATAAAAGTCCCAATGTAAGTTATACTTTGTTAATCACTTGGTTTTGACACATTCTGGTAAACAGTAATAGAAAGATTCAGTGAGGTTTTAATCTCAACCTGCTTAAAGTATTTCCCCTCTAAAGTCTCTGTCACAACTTGATAACATTTTTACAAATTCTTTGCTTTCTTTTAAAAGAAATTCTCCAAAATTGTTTTTTGACAGGTAATGACAGCATTTTAGACAAATAGCCTGAAATGATGTTGCTTCATTTCCAATGCTGTGTTCCAAAATGAAATTAGTGTTCTACAGAGTGAAGATCATTTCTTGAATTTTCAAATTCAGCTGAAAGAAAATAGAAAACCTCTCAGTTAATCTGAACGGAACAATTTGAGAATTCTTGCACGATCACTCAGTACTAAGGAAGGAAGCTGCTGAAGAAGGCGCCTCTGCAGGCAAGTACTTCTAAATGAAACCCATGATGCCACTTCATTACAAGTAGCAAACTGACTACTATAAGAGGGGCCGTTATAAAACCACAAGCTCCTCCCTCGGAGGGGCCATTCCCCTTCAGTTTCTAGAACCAGCACCTTCCATGGAAGTGTTTTGAATGAATGATTGCCTAAACAACTTCCTGCCTGAACAGATGGGACTGATTCATTTCATGTCACACATATGGAAGAGTAGCTGGCATGCGGTTGGTACTCAAAAGACAATTTAGGTTGAACGAAGGAAAGAACAAATAAATAAACGAATGAATAAGTAAATGTGGCAACTCGTGATTGGTCAGGAAGGTCTGGTGTTTGCTATCTTCACAGGGTAAAGACTGCTGTGTGAACAGCTGTTCCCATCTGCACCAGTGGCCAGCTCTCCACCGGGTTACTGGTTTACCGCGCTGTGGTCTCCGAGAGGTGGATGGAGGAAGGAGCATCTGGGTCTCAGTGAGTGGAGTTTTACGCATTTCACCCAACCTCTCAGAAACTGCCCCCTACTTTGTGACATGAGAAGCACAACGCAAATTTAACAGGGTTTCCCTTGAGAATTAACCAATATCATACACGGTTGTGCCGCACTCTGCAGATGTTTAATATCGTTATTTGTTGGAGAAAGGAGATGTTCTGAGATTATGGCAGTGCTTTACTTTTTAGAAAAAAATGTACAAAAGTGTATCTAATCATTTTGTTCTTAAAACTGGTGTTTAATTAATTTGGATCAGTTGATTTATTTACTAGGTTATATTTTCTAGGGTTGTTATGCAAATCCAGCAGAATGGTATGTCCCTGTAAGCCCAAACTGTGCACTTGTCAGTTTCCCTTTCTTACCCTTAGGTATTACTTATTGAAAGTCATCTAGCCAACTTCTTAAAAACTTTAAAAATAATTGGAAAAAAATGAATCATGGTTATCATCAAGGTAGGTTAACCTAATTGCTTATGGGACTTCAAACTAGTCTCCATTAGTAGCTTTTCTGTGTATTTATGAAGACAATGAGAACAGTAAATTACAAAATAATGACACTACATTAAGGATGACATTAAAAATACATTTTGCATAAATATTTGAGATTATGAACCTAAATGAAACATAGAGATTATGAGTTTAAAGACCTAAGAAGAGGGGAGCCTGGGTAGCCCAGTCTGTTAAGCATCAGACTCTTGATTTCAGCTCAGGTTGTGATCTTGCTGTCTGTGAGATCTGGCCCCTCTGCAGGCAGGGTGCTGAGAGAGAAGTCTGCTTCAGATTCTCTTTTCCTCCCCTTCGGCCCCTCCCCCCAGTGTGCATACATGTGTGAGTTATGTCTGTGCATGCGCGTGTTCTAAGTAAATAGATCTTTTTTTTATTCATTTTTTATTGTGTTATATTGG
Source organism: Enhydra lutris kenyoni (assembly GCF_002288905.1). Taxonomy (NCBI): domain Eukaryota; kingdom Metazoa; phylum Chordata; class Mammalia; order Carnivora; family Mustelidae; genus Enhydra; species Enhydra lutris. The sequence continues at coordinate 14,075,278 of NW_019154086.1, forward strand.
TCGGGTAAATAAATAACTCAAAAAACTCAGTAAAGTTAATGTTAAAAAATGTCAAGTGTTTTGGTGAGAAAGTTAAGATGACAGGTTATGATCTAATGATCAACCTTCATCTAATGATCTTGGCACAAATATTTTAGAATTAGGAGAGGATACAGAGATAACTTTTAAATGGAACTGCTGGTGTTTTGCTTGTTTCCTTTGTTTTGTTTTTTAATAGATGGAAAGACTGAGGCCAAGAGGGGTTAAGTGAAGGCTATCCAAAGTTTAACAGGTGAAAGTAAATAAATATTTAACAATGTCAATAAATATTGAGGCCATGGTACCAGATGAAATATGAACTCCAGAGGGCAGAGACTAGAACCTATGGTACATACAGGAATGTTTTGTTACTTCATAAGTTGAACCAGTGAGAAAAGATACACCTACTAATACGTGGTCCTGGTGAAGATTTTCTCCAATTTATTATTCACTGAAAACAGGGTAGTGTTGTAGAAATTTGGCTTTTAAAGGAATAACTTGAATACCCTCAGGCAAATCTTGTGATCTTTAAAATTCTGGGTTTTTAAAATTTGTATAGTGGAAATAAATAATATATGTGACCTACTCAGTGCTCACAAGGTATATACAGAATCACTTGGAAAAGAATAACTTAAGTCCAAAATGTAATTTTTCCATTAATAGCCCTCGATGTACAAGGGTGCTCAAGTGTTGGGCCACGCAGCTTATGGCCTTACACGGATGCAGGCTGTGAGGCATCTCGATGTTTGGCCTTGAGAAGAGTTAGCGTGGCAGTGGTAGTGGTGGTCACAGCTGTCTGAGGTCCTTCCGCCCAGACCCTGCAGGTCCCCATTGCTGGGCCCCTGCTGGCATTTTCTTTTCCTGGGCTCCCCTCAAAAAACCTGGAGAATGATCATTCACGTATGGTGACATTTCAGTGACAGCAAGATGGAGGAGATAGTCTCAAGTGAAGGATTATAAGGAAGATCCACTTTAAAAATAGTGATTTTGGTACTTCAGCAGCAATAAACTCAAAATATGTGATGTTCTCCTTTTCACTTTTACTGGAGTGGTTCTCAAGAGGAGGAGCTCTTGGATTGCTCTCCTAGAGGGCTGGGGGAATGTAGGGCATCGTCAGGATAGCTGGGTGGCTCTCTGTGTTTGCATAGCCCTGACATCTTAGAGTGTGCCCGAAAACCTCACACGGGGAGGAGGCGCCCCTCCCGCGGTGTGCAGCGCACCTTTCTTGAAAGAAGAGCGCAGTGGCAGTCCCGGATCGAAAGCTCAGGACTCTCCAGACCTTTCTGCTCTAGCAAGACACTGTGCTTCCGTACACGGAGCATTTCTGGGATTCCAACCGCTTTTGAAACGTAGATGGACGTCTTCCTAGCGGGCAACCTTCAGCAAGCTACTTGATTTCTTTCATGCTCTCTCTTTTCTCCCATTTATAGTGAGGGGATAAGAACACTGATTTTTCAGGGCTGCCACAAGGGTTCAATGGCACGATGTCTATCTGAAGTGCTTGACGCACCTAGGAGCAGCTTGATGAATGGTAGTGTTCTTCTTTCCATGGGAGACATGTGCACTTATTCCACACAGATGCCTGCTCTAAAAAAAGGTGGAGACGGGAAGCAACTGTTTCTATAAAGCTGCAGAGACACAGTTACAAGTCCTCCTGGGTCTCCTCGGTTCCTCTGGGGTCAGCTGACTGAAACACTTTGTCTGATTTTAGGGCCCTTGGGGCAGGCTCAAGCCCTCGTCCCTCCAGACGGTTCACTGGGGTGTGTGTGACAGTCCTCCGAAAAAGCCCCTCACCCCCTCCTGTGGGCAGTGCTGTAACATATGTGGAGTTGCTGGGCTTCCCCTTTTTGGGGTGCCAATGTCAACCCAAGAGTAGTGAGGTTAGAGACCAGTGCAAGTAAAGGAAGGTGCCTTCAGTCAGGGAAGGGCTGGGAGGCGGTGGGTTCGGGGGAGAGAAGTGGGAAAGGGATGTGCACAGGCGGGGCTGGGGGCCAGTGAGATCAAGAACCAGGCCATCTTTTACTCACACGTCCTAGTCCCCCAGTAAGTGTGAGGCCCATGTTCTGAAAGACTCCTGAAATCTTGGTCAGCACATGCTTACCGCAGAAGCAGGGCCCTTCACGGGGCCCAGAAAAATAGCCACGTTCCTTCAAATAGCTTTTGGTTGCCTTGGGGATCTGGCCAGAGTCTACGTGTCCAGTGTCACCCCCTTCTCAAATAGACCATGCTTCGTCCACTGTGAAGGGATTTCTGTCCTTTGATCTCAGGCTTGTTCTTGGTCCTTTGATCTGTCTCATCTCCCTAGGATGGCATCTCCACTCCCCCTTCTGCTGTCAGTTGTCTTTAAGGACACACCTTCACCTCATTTTCTCAGGAAAGTCACACTTGTCTCTGGGTGTTCATTCCCTGTGTTCTTATTGTATTGATTAATTACTGAAGCTAAGAATCATTTAGCTATCAATATGTGGTGAATACAATTATTAGTCCCCCAACTAAGGTACAAATAAGATTTAATTTTCTATGATTCAATTTCATATCAGCCTTTGAGCTCCAAGTCCACCAAGCTAGAGGAATAATTTAACCTTGGAACTTTCCAGACCTTTTCTCTAGAACCCATCCCCACCCCAGGGTTAAGCTACAGTTTTGGGATCCAAATCATGAAGCAGGGTGGGTGGGGAGGAGGTGGAGGGCCACGTGGTCCTAGTAATTGGTGTTCACAGGTTGTCCTTGAGAAGCTTACTGTCCCTGCCTGTGCGAACGCTTCAGATCCAGCTTCTCCCTGCTGCTCACACTTTCTCCAGGGATATAGGAATCTTGCCAGGTTGACTTGGTTTTGGTATTGACATCCCATGCCACTGACTCCCTCGCATGGCCACAGAACAGGGCAAGGGGCTCTGCTTCCATCACCAAAGAACTTCCTGTCTCTTTTCCCCTGAAGCCCATGAGAGTCTTCTTTCAATCTGGAGGGGGGAGTCCTAGTCCTCTTTCTTCTGATACTTATCTAACACAAACTATTTAAGCATGGACTTTCTTTTCCACATTTTACTTCCTTAAGCAAACTCTAAATTCTCTAATGGGTTCAAGCCTTTTGAAAAACAAAGAATCCTTCCCCGAGGCAATGAGTACATAGCTGACTATTTGAAGGATGAATGAAAAAAAAAAAAATGGGGGTGTGGGGCAAGTCCCTTAAGATCCCAGAACAATATTCCAGCCACAGCTGTACGTCACACTCTGCTGAGCACAGGGACAGAGACCTAAGTAAATATGAAGTTAAAACATTCCCTATGTTTATCCAAATTCTACAGCTGACCGCACGATAGTACAATGACTTTTACTCCAGCATTTATTTCTGAGCTGCTTTTGTCCCTTGTGACATTCTCCAAGATCCTTTAAATGTCCATACACCAAACTTGCCTATCTAGACAAAGTACATGTCCAGATCGGAGTATTAAAAAGAATGGAGTGGCAGGAGCCAAACCAAAACTCTGTTCTTTCTCTCTGTTACCTAAAGAATATGCATCAATTGATTGACCTTTTCTGCGAAAGACTCTCCCTATTACAAATCAAGATATGGAATAATTTCAGCTTGTATTAGGGGAAAGGAGTATGTTTTTCTGGTACTTTTTTCCCCCTATTATTACTTTACTGTTTTCCAGAAACAAACAGCAACAAATACTCCCGGGTGTATTTAAGAGCGGATTTCATGTCTTCTTAAGTTCTGCATTTTGTTGTTTTTAATGGTCAGGTTCAATACTGCAGCATATAAAGTTCCTTGGTGTCTTTGTAAGAGGATGCAAGGCCGGCTCACCAACCTTGATTTGCTGTGCGCACATGTGGTCTCGCTCTGGCAGGTGTCTAGGGAAAGCACTTCCCTGGGAGGCATGGGCACCGTGTTTCTGTGCATATTAATGAAACTCGACAACTTTGCTATTCTCACTTGAACACTTTGCTGCCACTTCAGCTGATAATGGCCTTGGATAATTGCCACAGTGAGTCCTGTATTTAGTGGAAACAAAATCTATTGATGATAAACATGTGGTCTATCAAAAGCCAGAAAGATGGCTCTGAATTCGGATCGTGCAGTAAAAACAAGTACGTAAAGTCATTAGATTGAGCAGATGCAACTTTACAGAGCTGGGTAAATGATGAGGAGAGCTTTAGATGTGAGGGAAGAGGCAGCTTCAGGCCTCATTATAGTAAAAGCTTGGCTAGAAAACAGATTTTTCAGGGCATACTTGTGTGGAGGTGAATATTAAATCACCCAGTTCCCTGGGAGGCAGCGGAGGGAGGGCCCAGCAACCGGTCGGGTAGTGAATGGACCAGAACCCGAGCCATCAGGATTGTCCTTTCTGGTTGGGCTTGTGTCCAGTCGTGCTTGATTAGAAGACTGAACCGATCGTATAAGGCCCAGGGTGTTCCCATTATACAGACCAGGTGGCTGGCTCAGTCCACAGAATGGGAACAATACCATAGAATTGCACCATAGAATGGGTGACTTAAACAACAAACATTTATTTCTCACAGTTTTGGAGACTGGGAAATCCAAGATCAAGGTGCTTGCAGATCTGGTGCCCTCAGTTCCAGTGTCTGGTGAGGTGGGCCTGCTTCCTGGTTCATAGGCATCTGGCTGTCTTCTTGCTGTGACCTCCCATTGTGAAAGCAGAGGAGTTTCCCTCTGTGGTCTCTTCTGTAAGGGCACTAATCCCATTCATGAGGATGCTACCCTCATGACCGAATCACCTCCAAAGGTCCCACCTCCAAATACTATCATACTGGGGACTAGATTTCAGTATAGGAATTGGGAGGGGGGCGGTTTGCAAACATTCAGTTTATAACACTGTGCTTACCATAAAAAAAAAAAAATCAGAGGCTCCTGGGTGGCTCAGTCATTAAGCGTCTCCCTTTGGCTCAGGTCATGATCCTAGGGGCCTGGGATGAGCCCTGCATTGGGCTCTCTGCTCAGTGGGGAGCCTGCTTCTCTCCACTGCTCCCACTGCTTGTGGGTGCACACGCTCTCTCTCTCTCTCTGTCAAATAAATAAATAAATAAATAAATAAATAAATAAAATAAAATCTTAAAAAAATTTTTTTAAAAATTCAGTTTTCACATATTGTGCACTGAATATCAGAGAAATGTTCTGCACACCTGGGTGTCTTGGCTCAAAGGAAGCCTCCAGGACTACACTGAGAGAGACAGAGAGAGCACAGATGGTAACTCCTAAATCTCTTTGAAATCCTACCTAAAAAGTAACTTAGATGGTAGGCCTAATGATGACTCCCCCAAAGATATCCCCATCCTAACTCTTGGAACCTGTGAACGTTACCTTACAGAACAAAAACACAACTTTGCTGACAGTGATTAAGGATATCGAGATGGGGAGATTATCCTGGATTACCTAGGTGAGTGGAGAATGCCATCTCACACACACCCTTGTAAGGAGGCAAAAAGAGCTTGGACAGGGACAGCAGAGGAAAAGGCACACTGTGGAGGGACAGGCCGGTGTGATGGGGCCACATGCCAGAGATTGTGGCTGCCGCTAGCAGCTGGGAGAGGCAAGGCCTTGAGGGAGCGTAGCCTTGCTGACACCTTGATTTCAGCCCAATGAGACTGATTTCAGACTTCTAGATTCCATTCTGTGAGAGAATACGTTTTCGTTGTTTTAAGCCACCCAGTCTGTAGTAATTGGTTATAGTGCCAATAGGAAGTGAATCCAGCTTTCTTCTGGCGGCCTCTCTGACCTCTCCTTGGGGGTCAGGTGCCTCCTACATGGTTGGCAGCTCCAAGTACTCGGTGGGTCAAAGCCGTACAGCCCTGCTCAGCCATGTCCTTTTTCAGGGTCTTTTGCCCGCCAGATGGAAGTTCTGTCAATATGGGGACTCAGTTCTGGTCTTACTCATTTTTGTAGCCCCAGAACCTAGCTTTAGGTTTGGCTCCTGGTAGGTATGTACTAAAGAATTGAGAAATATAAATTTGTTGGCATCGTGTTATTTCCAGTATTTAAAGTTGGCATCTTAGTTTTCTAGAAGGTATATATGTGTGTCTCATATTGATAGTAAAGAGACAAATTCCAGAGATCTCCAAACAAGTGGCAGCTTGAAAAGAAAGGGGGAAAAAAGATGCTTCTGTTGGAAATAGCTTATGTTTACAGAAGAACTGGCGTTTGGAAAATAATTTTATACTTAAATTTCTGAAGCTATTGGTAGGGTTCAGGACATGTACTCCAAAAGACCGTACCTTGGCATTTGAACATTTTAAGCTGAAGGAATTTGAGAAATGTCAGGTGCTGGAAGGTTTCTCTTATCTCCCTTTTCTTCCTTGAAGCAGGTCAGAAGACCCTCCTGGGAGAGGAGCCCTCCCTAGACCGACAGGGAAGGAACATCCTTATCTTGAGACTAGGCTGCCCAGAGGAATCTGAACAAGCAGGCCTTGATGTTTCCCTCAGTTTATTACCCTTGGCTCATACCCTTTTGTTATAGGATTTCTTTTCCTTTGGTGTCTGCTGTTCTTGGTCATGCTGCTTCCAAGGATGAAGAGGTAGACTAGACAGAGCGATGGGCAGCAAAGCAAAGTTTATTGAGTGATAGCACAAAGCTCCCAAAGAGGGAGGGGACCACAGAGGGTTGCCACCAGAGTTTCTAAGTCTAGGAGTTTTTATAGGATTGTTGGTGGGGCTCTTTTAATCTGATTAACCCTCCCGGTGCCTCTCATCAACCTGACAGTCAGGTTTTTGTCATCTGTCTATCACGTGGGAAAGGGTGGAGGGCTCCTTGTAAAACCCTTTTAAGGGTGGTTTCCTCTTGGGGTGGGGGCCCCTTGTCCCTGCCTGCCTCATCACTTTTGTCCTTTCACACTTTCTCAGGTCCTTCCACTCTTCATCAGATCTAGCACAGACATACTCAAGTTTCACTGCTTAGAAGGCTTCCTTGCCATGTAAACCGTATATTAAATATGTTTTTATGCTTTTCTCTTGTTAATTGATCTCTGCCTGGAGAGCCCAGTGAGAAGCTAGAAGGGTAGAAGGAAAAAGAACATTTTTCCTCCCATACAGTGTAAAGTTTGAGTAGTAAAACTGTACACAGCCTAGTATTACTGCAAGCTCTTATGTTTGGTTTTCTCACTGGTCTCCCTATCTCATTCTACTTTCCATGTCCCTTCCCTACAGGGGTAAAGTTCGAACTTGATAGAGGTGCAGTCACTCCAAAGTTTAGTCCCCTCTGCCTTCTAACCTCATCTCCCACCACTCACTTAGACAAAAACATCTCCATGTGCACTTAAAGTAGTATCCATCCTAAGGATCCAGCATGCTGGTGTTTTTTTGTTTGTTTCGTTTTGTTCTGTTTTTATTTTTTTTCCTTTCAGGGCTGTTTTCTCTCATCTCTGCTTACCCAGACCCTTTACCCTTCAAGGACCTGATCAGGTGCCACTTCTGTGAAGCTTCCCTGCTCCACTGTTGACTGATTCATCTGAAATCTGATAACGTTTGGCTTTGTCATATCTTTTGATTTCACTAAATGGTGAGAATCTTTTTGTGTGTGGATTCCCCGTCTTCTCATTTAGGATAGAAATGGAGGTAGGAAGTTTGTTCTACTATGTCACTAGTAATAGTCAACAAATATTTATGATAAATTACTAATACCCAGTGACTACTTGAATAAGCGATGATTATTTCCTGAAGCCTCAGTAACTACAGCCTGTTTCTAGCAGTATGATTAGAGGAAGAGGGTAAGTAGTTGATCTCACAAGATGCAGCCTCCACATTCTAATTTGATGAAATTTCCTTTAAAGGGATGCCCCACCCCTCACCCCGAGTCCTACATTGAGCTTACTTAATAAAATGCCTTTGAAACAAAATGGTCATATATAAGACACAATAGCTCAGACTTTGGGACATGTGCCAATGTCAGACTCTGCTTTCTTCTTGGTCTTATTGGTGTCCTAGGGTCCAGGTTGCACTGTGCAGAGACAACTAAAGGGAATGGGTGTTATCACTCTCAGTCATCATGGGCAGAGGTAACCCCAGAGATGGTGGGAGGTGGCCATTGGTGAGGGAAGGACTTCCTTACTAGGAAAGAGTTGGTCTGAAGAAGACTCACCTGGTTTTAAGAGTGGGACTGAGTTGTTCCTGGCCATCTGGAGTCATGCTAAGGACAATAATCAGGGCAAGTGCCTGCTTTTTGATACCAATAACACTATCTGTTTATTTCACAGATAGATCACAAGTAGGCAGAGAGGCAGGCAGAGAGAGAGAGAGAGAGAGAGAGAGAGAGAGAGAGGAGGAGGCAGGCTCCCTGCTGAGCAGAGAGCCCGATGTGGGACTCAATCCCAGGACCCTGGGATCATGACCTGAGCCGAAGGCAGAGGCTTTAACCACTGAGCCACCCAGGCGTCCCCCCAATAACACTATCAACGGGGTAGATGGTAGGCAACTCCTAACATAGCTGGTACCTGGGGAAACCATGGTAGAGTCTTTTGGTCACAGGAAGATATATTTGGATTTTGGCTTTATTTATAATAGTAAGAGTAACTTGGGATGTGAATCAATGGTTATGGGGATTTGGGGACATGGAAGGTGCCTTGGGAATGACCAAACTTTCTGCTAATCTAGGCATGCAAGTTTTAAAAATTGGCATACTTGGGAATAATTTGTTTGCCCTAAATTTAGTAAAGTTAGACACTTTGACGGATACGGTTGGTAGGGTTGTACAGCTTTCCTAGCTCCCTCCTCTGGTACTAGGAGACAGATGATCCCCCCTGGCACTTTTTCCTCCTCTTCAGTACTCATACAAGCACTCATTTAGTGGCCACATGATGAAATTTGAGCCAGTAGGACATAAGTAGAATTGATTTGTGTAACTTCTAAGTACTTTCTCACTTTAAAACAAAACAAAACAAAACAAAACAAAACAAAACCTGCTGTCTTCGGTCTTTGCTTTTCCCCTCTCTATAGGCTGCTCCATTGATGTAGTGTTGACCCAGCTTCTGTTCTGAAGGACAGTACCCTGGGGTAATGCAGAGCGACAGAGGGAAAGGACTTGAGCTCCTGAATTAACTCCTGAAGTTACCCAGCTATATTGACCCACCAGGCTGCTCTTCTATGCCTTTGTTTTAGCAGTGTCATTTTTTATTGTGACGAATACAGAAATTGGTACTTAACATTACAAAAAACCTTAAATATGTGGCATTGCACTGTGTTAGGCAGTGGGCACTGGAAACATAGAAACTGCAGATACTGGAAAGTTGATGAACTTTGTGATGTCAAGGCAACATTGGGTATACTGCTTTCTGCAATCAGGTGGAAATACAGACACCATTTCTAAAAAGTCATTAGTAATAGAGAAAGCAACTGGAGAGAGTAAGCGTATTTGTGTGTTGGTTGCTCTTTGCTGCCTTTGCAGGGTGTTATAAGAAAGAAATGAGGGCAGGCAAGAACTGGCCAGCTTGCAAGAAGAGCTGGAGTATGATAGAATCCCAAGGGCTTTGAGTCCCGCAAAGGCAGAAGGTAAGCGTTACGAGAGAGGTCTTCACAGCCCTCAATACTCTACCAAACAGAGGGAGTTCAACGTGGTGCCAGAGACTGGATGAAGTCTGTTGTGTCAGATGGCCTCAAAGGACTTGCCATGTAAGTGGGGAGAGAGTGATAGCTAAACGGAAGCCGGAAAATAAGGCACACTTAAGAAATCATGCCGAGGACAAACCATAAGAGACTCTTAATCTCACGAAACAAACTGAGGGTTGCTGGGGGGTGGGGGTAGTGATAGGGTGGTGGGGTTATGGACATTGGGGAGAGTATGTGCTATGGTGAGTGCTGTGAAGTGTGTAAACCTGGGGCTGTACCCCTGGGGCTAATAATACATTATATGTTAATAAAAAAATTAAAAAATAAATAAATTTAAAAAAAAGAAAAAAGAAATCATGCCCAGGAAAGAGTTTTGGATGATTACTGATACATTAAGTCAGACCAGAATCAAATAGACCAGAAACCTCTCATGTATTTGAGCAATTTCCATTGCCAAAAGACCATGGGCCTGTGACTTTTCAATCTTAATGCAGTCCTGAGGCTCCTAAAATGGCACTGGTAGGAAGCAGTCTACAAGGAACTGGGCACCCTCAAAGGAGGGCTCAGGAGAGAAATGTCTTCAAGCTCAGATGCTACCACAAGAAAAGTGGACAAGAAAGAACCACCCAGAGGCAAGACCATGTGCTCAGGGGATGGATGGACAAGGGAGTTCTTCCCTGAAACTAGAAGCAAGGTCTAACTATAGAAAATATCCTATTTGCTCACTGCCAGGGCAAGACTCTTGGTAATTACTGCCCAGCAATACTCCATCATTGCGAAGGACCAGCAGCTGCTGTGTATTTTGATTCTTCTCTTTTCTGAGAAGAAATTTCTGTTGTGCATATCTTGTTTTATCCACCATTATTTATTGAGGATGTTGTGGGGGCAGGGAAGGGGGAGTTAGGGGTTGGGGAAGAGGACGAGCCATAACTTGTCTATTAGGAGATGCATCCCGATCTGGTGGAGGAGACTGCCCATTGTGGATTTCAGTTGGGTGCAGTAATTGGATGGGACTTTGACTCCATCTTTCAGAATGGGTTGAACGTGTTCTGTGTGAAGGAAGAAAGGGATCTACATGGATATATGGGTGATCAGAAAAGTGGACTTTGGGAAACTGCCATTTAACCCTAGATCTCTTTCCAGCTAGGTGTGGACATCTGACTAATCACCGGCAAATAGAAAGTGACCTGCACTAGTATACATAACTTTGCAATCCTTTGCAACTTAAAGACAAGCATACTTCCCTAGATTTGGGCTGTCTCACTCTTCCCCTAGGCTGTAGTGTAGAGAAGTGTAGAGTGTAGGCTGTAGTGTTTGAGAAAGTTAGCTTTTACAGTGTGGTTGAGGACAGGACCTTTGGGGGTGTGGGAATGACAATTAGAAAATACCTATGTGCCCAACCTGTGTAAGTCTCTCCAGCTCCTACTGGACACACTATTCTTTCTTTTTTTTTTTTTTTAAGATTTTATTTATTTATTTGAGAGAGGGAGTGAAAGAGAGCATGAGGGGGGAGAAGGTCAGAGGGAGAAGCAGACTCCCCATGGAGCAGGGAGCTGATGTGGAACTTGACCCTATGATGCCAGGATCATGACCTGAGCTGAAGGCAGTCACTTAACCAACTGAGCCACTCAGGCACCTTGGACACATACTATTCTTTTTTTTTTTTTTTTTTTTTGACACATACTATTCTTGAAAGGAAAACTTCCATCTTATTTAATAGACTCTTTGTTACAGCAATTTAATCTTTATCCTAGTTAATATATACTTCAATTTTGCTTCATGTGCAAATATTTGTTAAGTGAACACATGAAAATATTCTGGATAACATATGGCAAGTTTTTATTATTCTAAAGAGTTAGATGTCTAGATTGCTGAAGACATGGGTACTTTCTCACAGTGTTACCTGAGTGGCCATTGCTACAGATTAGGGAAAGTGGATGTCACTCTGTTTGGGCCCCTGTAACAAAATATCACAGATCAGTGTGGCTTATAAACAACAAAAATTTATTTCTCACAGTTCTGGAGACTGAAAGTCTGAGACCAAGGTACGAGCCAGCATGGTTGGGTGAGGGCCCTCTTCTGGATTGCAGGTTTCTTGTATTCTTGCATGGCGGCAGGAGGGGCTGGGGAGCTCTGTCCACTTCCCATTCATGAGCACAAAGGATTCACCTCCTAATACCATCACCTTGCGGATTAGATTTCTACCATATGAATTTTGGTGGGGATACAAACATTCAGATAATAACAATAGGGGATCATTTCTGGACATGACTCTGAAAGCCCAGTTTGGGGAGTGTTAGGACACAACAGAATGTTATCCTTCTGTAGTCTTCCTTGCTGTGGTTCTCATGTCTGGGTCAATAGATCTCAGGTTGAACCACCATTCTTGCAACTTTCACGATCTTGACTTTCTCTTCCAGAGATCTTCATTTAGTTCCTAGTGATTTTTCCTGTACATCTAAGTAATTTGCAAGCATAATGAAAATGATTAAGGTAAGACCCCTTTTACACTCCTAAACCCTCCAAAATGTATCAAAGATTCATGAGAAGATATCACTTAAAATCTCATGTGTGCCGGCTCTCTCTGGTTAAAATCCTCTCACAAATGTCTTCCCATGGGAGCTGCATACTTATTTATAGTATGTGATATCCCTTAACCCGGTCATTAGTAGAGAAATCAGTAAGTTACAGTCAAAAAGTATTTCCTTATACTCTGTAGCCACTCTGCTATCCTTATTTGCAATGAGATTTCCTAATAATGGAAATCATAGGGAAGTAGGTGGGCTTCCTGTTCGGGAATTACCAAAACACTTCCTAGTTTCACTTCTCCATTTCCTTAGAGTGCCTCCAGTATTTTATTCTTACCTTCGCTCTTAAGTATGAGAATATGACATTAATTTGTTCATAGGATAGGACTCTTGAGTTTGTGATGATGGTGACCTGGAAGGAATATTAGACCTATCTCAATCCACCATTTTGTAGGTGACTGTCCCTTACTAATCCTTACCCTGAGTATGGAAGAAAATCATTAAATATCTAAAAGTTTCTCATTATGTTTCTAGTTGTTCTGATTTCTAAACAACCTCTGGTGATCTTAGAGTCCTTGAAAGAAGATTCCAATGATCAGATTCCAAAAGAGTGACTTGGAATTTAGGCTATTCCTGTCACCTTGGGTTTTCCTCTGAGTGGATTTTTAGGGAGGGACTATTTTTAAATTAACCCAGCTCCCCTTCTCTCCCATGTACTCAGTATATATACACTGAATATACCATGTACTCATACTTAGTATATCGCTGACATTCTCCTAAATTGATTATTTGCCCATCCTTCCTTATGTTTTCATTACTCCTATTTTGGTAACAAATGGTCTCAACTCCCCAGCTGGTCAAGTGAACATCCCCCTCTGGCTTCTGTTTTTTCCTTTCCAAATAAATATACAACCTGTATGATCATCTGATATTTTGCTCCTGTCTTTGGATGACATAATTTAATTTTTTATGCTCACATGCAAATAAGCATTATTCAATAATAAAAAGTGATAGATGTACTTGAATCAAAGGCTTTGATAATTATAAATCTTTAAATTAATTAATGAGCCAAAGGCAGCTAAACATTAGCATTTAGAAAGATCTCTACAGCATTAGCTACTAATGAGTTCATTTAGATCCACAGTACAGCCCGTTTTGGAAGGCACAGACCATATTTAATCATATTCAATCAAATCTAATATTGAAATTGTGAACACAAAGCATTGTTGAGTGTGAAATTACCATAGAATTTTAATTGTTAAACACATTTCTTGTTGGTTCTCCTAGATGAATGATAAATTGATGAGGAAGTAGGTAACCTGTATAAAGTGGGCCATTTAATAAATAATAAGGAATTCTAAGGTTCTTCATTCAAGTTGATCATTCACATACAAATTTTAAAATTTATTTGCCTCATCTGCTTTGGAGGTTCTACTGCCCTACGGCGAGCAGGCTGCATTTTGACTGCTTTCCCTTGTAAGGGAGGAAAGCTTTTCCTTTCTTCCCCTCCAGGTTCCTTGCCTGGTCTACTAATTAAACTTATATAAGACAGATTAACAGGAGAAAAACAAATTTTAATTTCATACATTCAGGGGCCCATAAAAAAAAAATATGAGACTCAAAGAAGTGACCAAAGTGAGCAGCTTTTATGCCTTTTTGACAAACACTACATTTGTGAAGAATTGACAAGACAAAGGGATTTGGGCTTGGGGTAGCAAATTAGTGATGCAGTAACAAAGTCTTTTTATATAGTCTTCTCAGCCTTACATTCCCTGTCTCTGGTGATCCAGATCCCTTCTGCCTTCCTGGTAGAGGGATATGCCCCTTTCACAGAGGAGACTTATTTCCTGCTTTTAGGGAGAAAGAGGAGATCGCACTGTACCTGCTGTTTTTTAAGTAATCTTAATCAATATACCAAAGTGGTATATTTTGGGGGGTGGGATATTCTGCACTCGTTTACCCTTTTGTCTGTAGTTTTCTTTTTGTTTCTGAGAAAATGTAGGAAATTTTAGAAATGTGTATATAACAATTTTATAACAATTCTGTTATAAAACTTTTTAATTAAAATATAATAATAGTACAGAAATACTCCCTGCCCTCACCCGGTTTACATTCAGTTACTACCCACACACTTATCCTGACTTCTAATAACATTGAAGAGTTCAGCCTATTCTGGTACCTTACAGAAATGGAATCATACTACATTTTTAATTTTTTTTTTTTTTGGTCTGGCTTCTTCTACTTAAGATTTCTTCATATTGCTTCATGTCATAGATTATGCATTCTTATTGCTGTATAATATCCCTTTGGGTGAATAGCCCACAACTGATTTATCCATTTTTCTCTTGGAGGATATTCAGTGAGTCTCCAGTTTCTGGCTATTATGAATTATGCTCTGAACACTCTAGTACATGTTTTGTTTTTTTTGCTTTTATGTTTAATTTTGGTAAAATATGCATAACAGAAAGTCTACCACCCTGGTGTGAAGTACAATCACATTGTTGTATAAACTATCTCCATAACTCTTTTCATCTTGCAAAACTGAAATTAATATACCATTTAAAGAGCATCTCCCCATTCCCCTCTTCCCCCAACCCGTAGCAACCACCATTCTACTTTCTGTTTGGATGAGTTAGACTACTCTGGATACCTCATATAAGTGAAATCACACATTAGTTTCTTTTTGTCATTTCCTTGTTTCATTTAACATAAGGTCTTCAAGGTTTATCCATGTTGTAGCATGTGTCAGAATTTCCTGCTTTTTAAAGGCTGAATATTTCATTGTCTGCACAGATGATGTTGGAGTACTGTTTTTGGTGAATACATATACTCATTTCTGATGAAATTATGTGTAGTTGGGTCATAGACTATGCAAAGGTTCAGCTCTAATGTATCTTGCCCAACACTTTTGTGTGGTGCTTGTACTAATTTACACCCCACCAAACTTGTGTGAACTAGCTACAGCTTAATGCAGTGAAATGATTGTTTCTGTTAGCTAGGTGTACTCCCACAGCCAGATGTTATTGTAGGAAAGGAAACATAGGATTGTATTGAGTATATTTTCATTTCTCATACTCATGCTGTTCACGGAGGTAAATTAGCTGTTGCCATTGATGTGGTTCATTTCTCACTCACTATATAGTTCAGTGTGGGTGTTTTCTGGTATGGCAGTCTCCTGTCCTCTGACAAGTGAGTCAGGGATTCAGACGTTCTCTTTTGTGGCTTCACAGTATTCAGCATGTGACTTCCAATGTCACCCTGAGCTTGGACATCCAGAGGAGAGTACATGGAGGAGGCACACCATCTTTTTAGCCGTCTCATCCAGGACCTGACACATGTCCTTTCTGTTCATATCCCCTTTGTAGGTGTAGGTACAGGGCCACGTCTAGACGCAGGGGGTGGGAGTGCGGGTGGGGGTGGCTGTTCCCCGACTGGGCAGCTGCTTCCTTTAGCAACCCTGAGCTCTGGAAAAGGAGCACAGATACTTGTTGGACAGCTAACTGTGTTTGCCACACATGCTTTTGCATTTTTGTGTACCACCCCCTCAGAAGTTATATTTTGCTCAGGATCCCTGGCTTGAAGCCGTGCTGACAGAGTTCAATGGAAGGATCTTAGAAAACTTGCTGGAAGGAGTTTGTCATGGACAAACACAGTATGTTGTTAAAGCACAGCTCACAGGAGAAATAATTTTTTAAACATGCTTATATACCGTTGGCTTCTTCTGTGTGGTAACATCTTTTATAATCCCCTCACTGTTTGAGGCCTTCCTCAGACCTTTGAACTATAACTAAGGAAAGGGAAAGTGATTTGCTGGGAAGTTGGGAAGTGAGGCTGCATCAGGCTATGTTTGGGGACATCTGTCCTCTATGATCTTCTCCAGTATCTTGGTAGATCCCTGGCAAACACCAGATATTCAACATTTGCAATCCTTACTTGAATCAAAGCCTTGGATTTGAACCACTTGGGAAAAGCTTCAGGTCATTCAGATTTCTGCCATATCCAACATCTACCTATTAAACACAAGACAAACATGCAAATCACAGAAATCCAACACAACAAATGGGAGAAAGGTGGTGGGCCCAGCAGTAGTTATCCATTCTGTGGTCATAATGATTTTATTTTATAAAATTAAAGGGACTGCACTTTATTACTCAAACCATTAGCATAAGTAAAGAAAGTAGTGAAATCTTTTTCCGAGGTAACAAGGAGTGCTGTCTGGCTCAGACCTGTTTGGAGGACCTTTGAGTCTTCCATGTCTCTGATCCATAAATGGAGTGACCCATATACATCACTGTTTGGAGTTGCTTCCTTTTATCTGCTTCCCAAAATGTGTTTATAGTTCTCAGTTATGTTATGAGGCTGTTTTCAGTTGAATGAGTTTTGAGGTTTTAAAAATGATTACGTTGCCATGTGGCACTCAGTGTTGTCCATGTAAGGAGTGGTGTTCCATAAGAGGAGGAGCGAGACGTCTCTGGAAAAAGAGAATAGCTACACATATTGAATCCCAATGATGGGTAATTACAGTATGCTGCACCCCTGATCTGCACAGGGAAGAGGAAACTGAGGTTCAGGGAGGTGACCTGCCCATGGTCACACACCTAGTAAGACGAGGAGCCACAATATGAATGTGGACTCTGAGTCACAGTCTCTGCAACCAAGAGCCAAGAGGTCCTCCCAAAGGAAGGTGCTTGAGAAACCTGAAGGCGGCTGAGACACAGATCATTCTCATAGACTCGCCTTTCATGAAACTGGCAACCCCTTCCATCGTGAGGACCCCACTACCTTTTACACTCATCACCAAAGCCTTTCCCAGTGGTAGCTAGAGCTATTTGTAAAATAAACAGAAGCTAAAAAGCAATCAGAGTTTTCTGGGGTTAGAATGGCTAAGTATTCTTTTCAGTTGTGACTGATTTCTGCACGTGAGAGTGTGAAAGGGAGCCGTGGGCCAGCATTGTCTCCGGCCTTCCCAGTTAAAATGTTAATAGCCTATTAAGAGTGTATGCTCCATGTTTTCTTTCAGCACTCCATTGGCAGAATAAAAGCTTGCTTTCTAGAACGTTAGCATAAACCCATTTATAAAGCAGGGCACTGGTCTTGCTGCCTTGAGAGTAACGGATGGCAGTGATGTTCAGAAGCTACTCCACTGTCGTTATTTGTTCTGAAAGTGTGCCGAGCAGCTGAGTTTCACAGTCATTAGAAGCATTGGGTTGTAATAATAAATACAAATAAAAGATACAAATGCTCTAGGGAACCAAGAGATTTTTCAAAAGGTGGCTTTATGCCTGTGTACCTTACATCAGGCTGCCTCAAAATGGTAATTTATTTACCAGTGGGAGAGGCAAATTAATTCTGTAGTAAAGGGGAGTTTAATTTGTTACCCAGTCAGAAGGAAACTGTGGAAATATCAACTGTAACTATATCAAAAGTTTATGGGATTTTTTTGGTTTTTGCTTTATTTTGATTCACAAATTATTGGCGACTATTTGACTCCTGCCAAACAAATCTACCAATTTAGGGAACATTTACATTTTCCAATTCCTTCCCATGTTATTTTCAATCTCAACCCTCAAGTACTCTACTTGATGAATTCCATAACAAATTTAAATTAATTAGAAATACTTTACCAGAGGTATTAGAGTACATTAAATTAAAAACTCAATTCCTCAGTTGTCCTAACTAGATATCAAAGGTTCACGTGTGACTAGGGGATACCATATGAGATAGTACAGGTACAGAATATGCCCATTTTCTCAGGAAGTTCACTGGGTAGCCTTCTTCTTTTGTCTTCTGTCTTCTTAATCTACCTGGTTAAAGGGAGAAAGAAAGTGCGGAGGAGGCAGACTCTCTTCTAAAAAGTCTTGGCCTGGGGACACCTGCGTGGCTCAGTTGGTTAAGCATTGGACTCTTGATTTCAGCTCAGGTCATGATCTCAGGCTTATGAGATCGAGCCCTGTGTTGGGCTCTGTGCTCAGTGGGGAGTCTGCTTAAGATTCTCTCTCTCCTTCTCCCTCTGCCCCTCCCACTTATACTCTCTGTCTTTCTTTCTCTCTCAAATAAATAAATAAATCTTAAAAAAAAAAAAAAAAAAGCCTTGGCCTGGACATGGCACGCATCACTTCTGGTCACATTTCATTGCTGGAAATAAGGTATTTTGAACTTCTATGCAGTAGGGCTTGGTGTCTTAGTCCTTTCAGGTTGTAAGTAAAAATGTGTGAATTATTAAAAAAATTACGATATTATAAGATATGAAAAAGGCTTATTATCCTGGTTGTGAAGGGCAACAAAGTTAGACCTATTGTTGCGTTGAATGAAATTATCTAATTTAAGTTGTTAGCCTAATGCTTAGCACACAGGGTATGCTTTAGGGCTATAAATTATTATTAATGTGAGAACAATATAAAAATATTATAAACAAAGCCTATAGGCTTAATTATATAAATATAAAAACCACTCATACTTCTGTTCCATAAAAATCAATTAAACTAAGGTAAAAAACATCATATAAAAGAGCACATAAGCTCTGTAAGTATATCTAGTGACTTCTGCTTCACCAGCCTGTGGTACCAGTAAGGCCATTATCTCAGTATCAGATTCTCGTTTTCATTCCTTGGAGTCCTTTCATCCATAGGTTTATTCAGTCCAAGGTTATATCTTCAAAATATTGGCTTCTTAGAAAGAAAATTGAAAAAATCCAACCAGTCTTCAGTAAGACTGATGTGCTGCTACTCAGGGTCATGTAAGGCACTGGGGATTCTGCTATTTCCTTCTTAACATATAAATCTGATGTTCCAAGCTACTCCATCTTAATGGCATCAGAGCATGGACAAGCTCCCTTTGTACTGGCTACCACCCACACGACCACAGAAGTGCTGCCCACAGTGCTGTGCAGAGGAGAAATATTAGCCCTCTCTAGTTGGCCTCCTGAGGCCATATTCTATTATCTCTTTATCATTCCCAAAGTCTGTTTGAAGTATACCCCACCCCTGTTCTCCTCTTACCATCATTCCCATCCTATAGTTTCCTACTCAAAGCTCCCAACAGATATTTTGAACAGCCTGACATATGTGGTTTTCCTATGGTCCCTGCTCTTTGAAGTATCCATGGTCACTGTGATGATTAATTTTTTTTAAGATTTATTTATTTTTTGAGGGGGTGGGGGAGGAAGGGGCAAAAGGAGAGGGAAAGAGATAATCTCAAGTAGACTCCCTGCTGACTGTAGAACCTGACACAAGGCTTGATCCCATGTCCCTGAGATCATGATCTGAGCCAAAATCAAGAGTTCAATGCTTAACTGACTGAGCCACCCAGGTGCCCTTGTGATTGTTAATTTTATGTGTCAATTGGTTGGGCTCAAAGATCCCCAGAGAGCAGGTAAAGACATACTTCTAGATGTATCTGTGAGGATGTTCTAGAAGAAAGTATGTTTAATTGAGTACATTGGGTGAAGAAGATTGTGCTCACCAGTGTTGGCAGGCATCATTCAATCTGTTGAGGGCCCGAGTAGAACACAACGTGCAGGAATGGTGAGTTCTCTTTTATTTTGAATTGGGACATCCATCTTCTCCTACCCTTGGACATTGGAGCTCCTGGTTCTTAAGACTTTGGACTCTGGGACTTACTCTCTATCCCTCCCCTAGACAGGGAGTTGCACTGTTGACTCCCTTTGCTTCTCAGGTCTACTGTCTTGGACTGAATTACTCCACCAGCTTTCCTGGGTATCCAGGGTGCAGACCACAGATAGGGCCAATTGTGGGTTTCTTGGCCTCCATAACTCTGTGAGCCAATTCCTATAATAAATCTCCTCTTATATATGTATCTCTATATATCTTAGTGGTTCTGTTTCTCTGTAGAACTCTAATACAATCACATTACTACATAAATATTATGAATAAAGTATTAATATTAATAACATGTAAAATGAATGGAAATCTATACAAGTAATATTTAAAATCCACTGAACAAATGATTAAATACAAATTCTAAATCTTTCTTGTCCCCCACGGGACAGAATGCAGTTTCTAGCCCTTCCTCTTTAGTTTAGCGCTCTCTGTGTGAGCTTAGTTTTGAGGCTAGGAGCAAGAGGGGAGTTAGTATTCTTACCAAAAGAGGAACTTTGCAAACAGCAAATGGCACAGGCTTCTAGCTAGAGATTGGTTAGTGGTTGAAAACATTTGATTGAAATGTTCATTTTTAAAAACGAAATTTAAGTGCCACTTCTAATAAAATCCCAGAGAAATAAGCTTTGATAGTTGATATTTATCAAATGGACCATAAACAGATTGGGGGATATGCATTTGAAAAGCTGTACAAGGTGATAGTTTTACTCAGTGGTTTTAAGAAATAATCATTTTCTGGGGTGCCTGGGTGGCTCAGTGGGTTAAAGCCTCTGCCTTCGGCTCAGGTCATGATCTCAGGTTTTTGGGATCGAGCCCCGCATCGGGCTCTCTGCTCGGTGGTGAGCCCGCTTCCCCCTCTCTCTGCCTGCCTCTCTGCCTACTTGTGATCTCTCTCTCTCTCTCTGTCAAATAAATAAATAAAATCTTAAAAAAAATAATCATCATTTTCCCCCTTTATGTACTAGTAATAAATTTTCTTTGTGTGGAAGAAGAAAGTACAAATAAGTGGGAGGTTAAGAGTCTGGACTCTAAAGTCAGACTCACCAAGTTAGATCCCAGCCCTGCCACTTCCCATTGTGACCTTGGGTAAGTATATTAACCTCTCTAAACCTCAGGTTCCTCATTTGAGAAGAAGGAAAATAATAGCAGCTCTCTCGGGGGGGTTTCTGTGAATATTAACTGAGGTCATGTTTGTAAAGTGCTTAGGACGCATAGTGAACGCTCAATTAATGTCCGTTATCTTTTTTATTACCCATAATCCCACCACTTAGAGATAGCTTTTGTTAAACATTTTGATGTATGGGGGGGGGTCCTGATTATCTGAATATTTATTATGAGTCATAGCAGTCACCATGTTGTAGAACATAGCTGCATAAAAATATTCACTAATTGACTGAGCAATTATAAAATATCTGCTCTTAGATACCCCTACCTGCTTTATCTTGTGTTAGCCATGCAGTATGTCAACACCCCATGTTTCAATGCAAAAACAAGGCCAGTGGAAATGTGAAACTGAATCTTACAAAAGATGTGGGATTTCCTGCAAGCACTGCTGGGGGCTTTGAGAAATATGAATCTGACAGAGTTAGACCAGTTAACAACTAAAGAAAGGAAAATCAGCTGTGAGGATGGAAGGAGAGGCCCTTCAAAAGAGAAGGATTTGAATATCAAAAGACTAAGAGAGGCTCTTAGGAGAATTGATGGAGCCCTCAAATATTTCTCAGAAGAGACTCTTTACCCTTGCTTTTTAGAAAGGAGCTAATTTTGCTACATGCTTTCTCTAGACGTCCTGCAGTTGGGTGAGGCTATGCCCATGGCTGTCCAAGTGTGACTATTAGAGTGGGTTCTCTGATGTAACAAAGCCTGTAAATATTGCTTTAGAAGAAATCCAGGTCTGCAGTGACCCCTTTTGTCTTCCCCTCCCCTGATTCCAGACTGGGCCTTATATAACAAAGAGGATTGTTGACTCTACAGAAACATCATCTATTTTTTAAAAGGATGAGATCTTTTTGCCTCCTCCCCACCCCAGGCTTTAGAGAGTTTTTGATAGCAGAACTCTATGTTTTTGGTAGTAGGATCCAGCTAAGAAGCTGATAATTATGCTCCTCTCAGCAAAATGAACATTTTTATCCAGCATGAGAATTTTCATACAATTTGAAGGGAGGCCCAGTGAAATCCATTTACAGATTTCAGGTTAAGAAACCATGTTTTGTCATATTTCAGTATCTGAAAGTATTTAGTCATTCCTAAACTTAAACTTGAGTGAACTTTCATTCAATAAACACATAGAGAACATTAGCCCTTTGCCTACACTTGAAGGGATTAAAGGAGAAATATTGGACACAGTTCCTGAGTTTCAACGAGACCAAGGGAGCACCCAGAAGGTGTAGATAGGATGTAGTGGAGTAGGAAGACACCGTCAGTTTATGTAGGTAGAGAGTTACTCAAAAATATCATCTGCAGCTGGTGGTACTAGGAACTAGCCCAGAATGTGGGGAGGGAAGGGTTGGGGTCCAGCCAAGTCTATCTGCACCTGCATACCAGAATATGAAGGGTGCAGAGAAAAAGGAAGGCACTTGAGTCAAGGATTTCTTACATGTTCTCATTCAGGTCATTTGGGCCAGACTGCTGTCAGGTTTCTAAGAACTAGCCTGCTCAGTCAGTGTCCTCATCTGTCAGCTCAGTCCGGTCACTGGAACAGTGACCACAACCTTGTTAAATGCACCTGAGAATGTTCTTAACTCTGTCATGCAAATTAAAAACTGAGGATGAGTTTATCTACATCATGACAAAAGCAAAGCTGTTTCCTTAAACAGCACTCCCAAACCCAAATACATTTAAAAATCATTTACAGGCAGAGCCCCTGGCTGGTGCTGGTGTTCCTCATGGATTCCTCCTCGCTAGAATATTGAGGAAGCCATCAACCAGGTGGCGTGACTTATTTCTGCACAAGCTCCGGAAGGTGCAACTCTTCTTACTCTAAATATACCATGCAAAACGCTTGCTATAAAATGAACTCTCTTCCCTCCTTCTGTGGCTGTGAGGTCTCCTAGGCCATTGTAGCTTTTAGCAGGAAAAGGATTGACTGGGACCTAGAAGAATCCTTCCCTGTGGCTTTGTGTCTCCTTCCTCTCTTTCACTGTTCACTCTCCCCTGGAGCAGCAAGAGTTAAAAGGATTCGGCTTGCTGCCTTGCCAACATTTTGCTGTTTAGCTCTTGAATCTTCAGTATGGATGGGTCCCATCTGTAGATTAACACAGACACACCTGGCTTGGCTGAAATAAGAAGACGTGAGGCTCTGGGAGACAAGACCCACAAACATTTAGAAGCCAACTTCAGACAGGGCATGACGAGATGCTCAATTACGAGATAATCTGATATGAGCAGAGTCGTGAGGGAAGGCTCTGTGATGGAGACGTTGGTGTTGTTTTGAAGTCTCGATGATAATCCCCAAAATGTGAAGGACAGCCTGGACGTGGGAAGGAGAATGGAGTGTGGAAGGATCATGTTTCCCAGGAAGACAATGGGGTGCCGAGCAAAGAGCATGGGACTTACAATCCATTCGTTTGCACAAATATTTCCTGAGAACCTACTACGTGCAGACACTGTTCTAGGTCTGGATAGAGAGTAGTGAACCAAAGTCCCTCCCCTTGGAGTGCATGTAGGGTAGGATGAGAAGATCCGCATTTGAGCTTGGCTCTACAAATTATTATCAGCCTCTTTGAACCTGTACTTCTTTATCTATGCAACTGAGGTACACAAGTTCCTTCCCATTCCAGTTAGGAATAGGGTAAGCAGGTAAGGCAACCATACCATTTAATAAGCTATAAAATTCTATGGCAATTTTAGTTACAATTCTAACTAGCCAATGACAGGGTGTACGATTTTTATCTTTATTTTTGGGGGGGGGGTGTACTCCTGGCTTTTAAAATATAAATTCTTGGAAAAAGAGCAAATTGTCATTGGATCCAGTAAGACATCAGCACTGAGCTCACCTACCTCCCCTTGGTCGACCTGAAATTTGTGTCTAGGACTATAGCTTTGGTTCTGAGGAGAAGTAGACGGTGAGCAAAATGGAAGGAGACTAGAGGCTTGATGTCGGCTGGCTACAGGTGATGCACAAGATACTATGGAGGAGATAGCTGTTTGTACCCTGTCATGTGGGACATATGCTGATCAGGGAAAGGTGTCTCCCAGCTGTGGATTTAAGGATCCAGTGTGCTATGAACTCATGGATGAGGTGGAGAACAACATATTTTTAGAAAGTTCATTAATAGAGCTATGTTTCCTGAAGCCCACAGTGGTCAGGATCAACCACAAATACTACATTTCTTCCTAAGAGCTTAGGCTTGAAAGCTATGGATTTCTTTCCTTTATGTCTTTGAAAATTTCTATATGGTTTATTGGCTGTAGTGACCTAAATACCTTCATCAAGCCGCAATTAAGTTCTCGGGACTGAGCCATGTGCCTCTATAGGAGGTAATTACAAAAGCTGGATTAATTTGCCATTGAATTATTTATGTAAGCATAAATATTGCAGAGGCAATTAAACCTCAGGTATTTCTTGAGGTGTGGATAAATCAATTTACACTGTGTTCCTCCAGTTCGTTTCAGAGAAAGTGTTTGACAGGCAATAGAAATCTTTGTCAAAAGGCAAAAATACCCTGAGAATCCATCCCTCCATTAATTTTCTTTGCTCTCTAAACATACCCTGTGAAGTAATTTTATGTGTTATTGTAATTCTTTCCAACTGCCAGAGATAATAAGTCAAAAGACATTGAGAGTTCTTTCTTGTCAATACCAGGAAGTCAATCTTCTGTCTATTCCTGTATAATTGAGTGCAGTGAGAATCAACTGATTTCACAGATACTAACTTTATCGAATATACAAACGGAAGTGTTATAGGGAAAATAATTTCTCAGTGAACTGCAGAGATAACTTAGCAATCAGGATATGCAATCTCCTTTTGGTCTCAAAACTTACTCAAAGGCTGGAGCGTGCCTGCAATCCACCCCCTTTCTCCCCGAAAAGCAGTGATTTACAGAAATGAAACCTGCGGGATACGTATTATGCAAACGCTCTGGGGAAGTGAATCACAGCACATCCAAACTAAAATTGATGGAGCTGCGGTGGAAATAAAGTTATTAAATTTGTGGTGAAGGGGAAAATGCAAAAGGTAACACTTTAACGATATCTCATATATAAAACCAATCGGCGGTTTCTGCAGAAGTTGCTACTTGCAGCCATTGCCTCCTCTGCCCTCCTCACTGAGCCCACCGCACACAGCCAGCCTCCGTCCGCACTTTTGGCCTTCTGTCGTGCTAGTCAACATTTCAGATTTTTAAAATTTTTAAAAATCAGTTTTTAAACTCAGTTCTAGATTCAGAGCTGCAGCTTGTATTCTTTTCTTAGGTACAAGAACACCAAAGCCAGCTCACGGCCCTTATTCAAAACCAGGTGGATTTAACCCGATTCAGGTATGATCTTTTCTAAAGCAGCCGAACATTTCAAAAAGCTAAGTCATCTTTATCTAGATCTTTCCTGTGGTGGACACATTGACCTATCCTAAATAGAGAAGTTGGAGGATTAAAGACCTTAATTAACATTAATAAATTAATGTATGATAGCTCGTTAAAATAGAAACTACAGGAAGGTAGGGGTCTGTCCGAGCAATGCCTTGTGGCTTGGATATGGAGCAGTGGATGCCGGTAACAATCAAAAAGGAGCCATTTTTTGGGCAAGAGTTACTCTTATTTCTGAATATACTGAAGTGTAGAAAATTCTGAAGGCTAGTGGAAATGAGAGACTGAAGTGTTTGTAGAGACTTATTCAGCAAAGCCAAATAGAATCAAGAAGGGAAGGACTTACATATGCCTAGGAATTAGGTTCTTATTTTTTTTAACACTGCTAGTGAGGAAGTAGATTTACAGTTCAAAAAGAAATGTTTTCCCCTTTGAGGTTGATGGAAGGAGGAAGATGTTAGCTGAAGAACACTTCATTTTTCTTAATTTCTAAGCTGAATTTAGTATTGGTTAATTCCAAGGCATTTTAGAAGCAGGAAAAACAAAAATATTGAGGCCCCAAACAAAACAGAATCATTAACTGTGAAAGATGATGCTAACTCTAGTTTGTAAATGCGAAGGTGGCGACTGGGGTGATTTTGCAGACTGTGGGCTTTCCTACTGAAAGAACCTGTTGTGTCATTTTCCAGGGAAAGGATGCTGGTGTGACCCCAGTACAGGGACAGGCAGCTATGCAGGAACCCCTCCAGATACAAAACCCAGTGTGTGCCCTGAGCTTCATTTGAACATTTCTTCCTGAATGAAGAATGCGTTTCTGCTTTCTTTGTTTGTTCCTTTATTTAACTCAAAAATGGAATTGAGAGTACGTTATCTCTCATGGATTCTCTTAAGAGTATAAGAATATGCAATCACATTTGGAAAAACCAACAAAAAATCTTTTCACAGAGATAGTCTTCAGGAATAATATGTACAAAAATTATCTGTAATAGGACTGTCATGAATAAACCTCTATCCCTTTTTAATATTTTAGGGCCCTCATTAATTCTTGAGTTTTTCTAAATTTGGTTATAATGTCTAGGGTTTTTCGACTATTAGACTGCTGCTTGTCTTTTTACTGAATGACCACGGACAGTTGTGCCTCTTGAAAGTAATGGGGTTGACTTTTTCTGACTTTTCACTTTCTTTCTTCAGTTTTTTTGTTGCCATGGGTGTGCCTGGCTGGATTCTAACAGCACTTCCCCCCTTTCTCTTCAGTTGTCATCAATCTTCTTTAGAAGGAGAGTCTAGATAAAACAAGCTGGTTAGAGTTGTGTGTGAAGTAAATGTACAGCAACTATGAGTGATGGCCTTGGGAGCTGTATCAGTTAGGATCAGGTTGGTCTGCACATAATAGAAAAATCCATAACAACATTGGCTTAAACAAGATAGATGTTTGTTTCTTCCATAACATAAATCTGGAAGTAGGTAATTCAGGGCTAGTATGGGGTTATGGCAGATTTTATCTTTCAAAGACAGCTATAACAATATCTTCTGCTCTTTTTAAATTATGATCTTGCCATTCCCTGTTCTCTTCCCCCAGAGGTAAATATGAGACCCCTCTCCTTGAACCTGGGCAAAACTTGTGATTGCCTCCACCAACAGAGAACAGCAGGAGTGACACTGTATTTTCTGAGGCTAGGTCACAGAGGGTTATACAACACTTGCTTGTTTCTGCTGCCATGTTGGGAGGAAGTCCAGGCCACACTGGGAGGAAGTCCAGGCCACACTGGGAAGCCATGTGTAGGTGTTCCAGCTTAGAGCTGCTGCCAGATTGGGGCCAATAGTAAGTGTTAACCTTCACATATGTGAGGAAGTCCACGAGCTGAAGCCAGCCCACATGAGAAATCCTGAGCAAGGACTGACTCCTTAGGCTTAGTCAACCCTTAGAACCCTGAGCAACAATTATAGTAACTAATTGCTGTTGTTCTGTGCCACCAAATTTTTGTTGGTTTGTTACTCAGAAACATAAGATTGGAATAGGGACTCAAGAAAGTTCTTGGTGACCCAGGCTCTCTGCTCTATTATTGCTAGCACATAACCCCACCCTTTTTTTTTTTTTTTTAAAGATTTATTTATTTATAATGAAAGAGGGCATGAGCAGAGGGAGGGGCAGAGGGAGAGAGAAAGAAGGAGAGAGAGTGAGAGAGAAGACTCCTTGCTGAGTGTGGAGCCAAAATCAAGAGCCAAATGCTTAACTGACTGGGCCACCCAGTGCCCCTCATCCTCATGTTCTAAGATGTTGCTAGAGCTCCAGTCACCCTGTCTGTATTCCGGGTAGTAGGATGGAGTATGGAAGAAGTGTGCAGTGCCTTCCTTTCAGGGAAAATCCTGGAAGTCCTATCTAGTATTTTAAGTTTTTAGTAGCTAGTATTTAGTTACATGGTCCTTCTTAGCAGCAGGGAAGGCTGAAGAAGTGAATCTTTTATTTTGGGTTGTAATGTACCCACCTAAAAATTGGGTTGTTTAAGGAGGAAGAACTGAATGGCTGTTGGTCTCAATAACTGGTGGTTTTGAAGGTTTTCTCATGAGCCAGGTACAAAGAGCTTTAATGCACAGAAGCTGGCACTATTTTACTGTGTTCTCAGCCACTTTGGCTGATGGTTAGGTTACACCCTAACTTATGTGTGTAACTTTCACTGTAACTGGAAATTTAGTATGCTTATTCTGGTGTTTCTGCACAGCTATGGTAACTGATAAGTAATACCTGATAAGTATCCTCTAAACTTCTTTTAATTTATCACAAATAACCACAAAAAAGTTGATACCAAAGCTATAAACTGAGGAGAAAACAAAAATAGTTGAGTCCAGCTAGACTACTTTTCCTGCAACATGGTTGGGATTAGATTTTGAAGAGCATTCTATGGCTTCACAAACTCCACCCCCTCACTGAGCCAGTATATTACAGAGAGAGGAGAAAACTTTGATGAAGGTCAATGATCGCCCTTGACTCTGGACTCGGAGTCCTCCCCAGTTGATGAATCAGGTAGCGGTTTTCATTTGTGTAGGAATTATCTTCTGAACAAGATAGGTCTGTGACCTGTCTCCCAAATCTCCTACACTTCCCCCCAAGACTCCTCCTTTCTGATATCCATTAAGAGGTCCATCTGCAGACTACAATTTCCAGAATTCTGAAATATAGCTGGGAGGAGATTGAACAGGATAGGTCATGAGGAACTGCATCCTGGGATATCTCATTGCTTTAGGAAAGACTCTTATGTAAAGGCAGAATTGGGAAAAGGAGGAGAGGCCAGAGCAAAGCCCATTGGAGTAGGGTGGGCATAGATCATATGAACAAGTCTTCACTGAAGGACTCAGAACATACATCTAGGAGAGGATTCCCCTGGATGAATGCCTATAGGCTCCATAGTTGGACAAAAGGCTGGGCACACTAACCCTCTCTTCAGGTCTAAAACATATCTAGTCCCCAAATGCTTAGGGACTCCACACTGTGTACAGAGAAAGAGAGAGCTCATTTCATTCAGAGATCAGTAAACAACCCCCCCCATCTCAATCAGAGAGAGAAAATTCACAAAATCTTTACCAAACTGATATTAAGTGTTTACTTTTTTTTAAAGGGCAAAGACAAAACAAAGCCTCTGAGAGTACCTTACAGCCATTAATGATTCTGTCTGATCTGTTGCTATCCCACAAGTACACCTACAGGCTGTGTGATGAGAACTGATGAGAATCCACAGACACTGAAAGATTTTCAATCACCAAATATTCAATTATGTTCTCTATGTCCTATTTACTAGAGCAGAGAAGCAGACATTAAAGAAAAATGGTTTGCCATAATAGGAATTGGTTTCAGTTTCACAGACACTGTACTCTCCTTGTTGCATTTGTTTGCTAGTGTAATTTAGCTGTCCACTAGCAAGCAACACAGACAATACTGTGTACAAGGAGAAAACATTGAACATTTGCTTTTAGGTGACCTGGAAACAGAGTTACATAAAATGAAAAAAAATTTTTTTAACCACTCCACTATCTCCACTCATTGCCTTATAATCTTCTTTCTTTCTGTTATTCTACCTATCCATTTGTTGTCATTGTATACTACCTTTTAACATGCATCAGTGGAGAATAACTCTTAAAGAATATTATGGGGGCACCTGGGTGGCTCTGCCTTCGGCTCAGGTCATGATCCCAGGGTCCTGGACTCAAGCCCCGCATCAGGGCTCTCTGCTCAGCAGGGAGCCTGCTTCCTCCCCCCTCTCTCTCTGCCTGCCTCTCTGCCTACTTGTGATCTCTGTCAGTCAGATAAATAAATAAAATCTTAAAAAAAAAGAATGTTATGGACTGAATCTTTGTATTCCCCCTCAAATTCATATTTTGATGCCCTAACCCCCAAGGTGATGGTATTTGGAGGTGGGACCTTTGTGATGCCATTTGGGTTAGAATAGGCTATGATCAGGGTGCCTCATGATGGGATTAGTGGCCTTCTAAGAGGAGGAAGAGAGACAGATGTCCCTCACTCTCTGCCATGTGAGGACACAGAGAGAAGGCAGCCATCTGTAAGCCAAGAAAACAGATTTTACCAGAAGCTGAATTGGCCAGCACCAAGCTCTTGAATTTCCCAGTTATCAGATCTGTGGGAAAATATATTTCCCATCTATCTTAGGGTATTTGGTTATGGCAGTCTGACCCAATACAGATTTCTATTTAATGGTAGCATGGAAGATGATGATAATGACAGTTAAGATTTGGATTTGTACCATTTGTCAGACATGGTCTTAGATGGTTTACATGCTTAAGTGCCTCTAATTCCAAGCAACATTAGGAGTTAGGTGTTATTAATTGGTCCCATTTGATAGATAAAGAGAGTTTGAAGTCATTGAATCAAAGTCCTATAGTCAGAAAGTTGTAGACCTAGGACTTGAACCGAAGACTGTGACTCCAAAGACTATATCCTTTTCCAATATAAGGTTTAGTACCTCAGTTCTGAAAGTAGTCAGTTGATGATTATGGCTACCATGCACGTTATGCTTTATTTTGTAGAGGGTGCATCTATTTGCATCTGCTTCTCACAACATCCCCAAGAGTAGGTATTACTGATCTTGGCCTCAAACATAGGTGTACTGGGGTCACACCTACTGTGCTTTCTGTATTTTGTCACTCCACTTCCTTTTTAAAGATTTGTTTATTTATTATTAGAGAGAGAGAGAGAGAGAGTGGTAGGGAGGGGAAGAGGGAGAAGGAGAGAGAAAATCTCAAGTAGACTCCTCACTGAGTGTGGAGCCCAGAAGGAAGCAGCGCTTGATCTCATGACCCTGAGATCATGACCTGAGCTGGAATCAAGAGTGGGACGATCAACCGACTGAGCCACCCGGGCTCATGTGCCATGCCACTCCACTTTGTAGCAGTGGCTGTCAATGCCCATGCTATCCTTTCAAGTCTTATCATGTCAGTATAGGTGAACTGCATTCAATCCCCAGAGCACATCTCACTTGCTGAGGACTTTTCCTGACTGTTGCAGCCGGTTTGTCCATATGCCCACCAGGCCTGAATTCCCAACTACGGACATTTTCCTGTTTTCCCCCATCGTAACCCTCAACCAATGACTGATGAGGGTTGCTGTATAAATGCCCACCTTCCCTCACTGTGGGTGGCATAATCTTGATGGATGTCCTTCAAAGGCTCCTGAATGGGAGCCACCTAGGTTCCCCTGGGGAGCTTTTTAAGTGTACTTATTCATGGGCTCCATCCCTAGAGATTCTAATGTAATTTGTTTCAGTAGAGCCTTTGCATGGCTTGTATTTCAGATTTACCCATGTAGGGGAGGAAAACTTTTCTTTTTTTAATTTTTATTAAAATTTTAGCTAGCTAACATACAGTGCGATACTGGTTTTAGGAGTAGAATTCAGTAATTCATCACTTATATACAACGCTCAATACTCATCACAGTAAGTGCCCTCCTTGATACTCATCACCCATCTAGCCCATTCCCCACCCACCTCCCTCCATCAACCCTGTTTGTTCTCTATCTTTAAGAGTCTCTTATGGTTTGTTTCCTAGTTTCCTTTTTTCCCCCTTTCCCATATGTTTATCTGTTTTGCTTCTTAAATTCCACATATGAGTATAATCATATGGTATTTGTCTTTCTCTGAATTGCTTATTTTGCTTAGCATAATACATTCTAGCTCCATCCACGTTATGGCAAATGGCAAGATTTCATTCTTTTGATAGCTAAGTAATATTCCATTATATATATATATATATATCCATATATATGGATATATATATATGTGTGTGTGTGTAAATATCCTCTTCTTTATCCATTCATCAGCCAATGGACAACATTTGGACTTTCTTCATGGTTTGGTTATTGTTGTCTGCCAATAGTGCTGCCATGTGCATGTACCCCTTTGAATCACTATTTTTTGTATCCTTTGTGTAAATAACTAGTAGTGCAATTTCTGGATTGTAGGGTAGTTCTATTTTTAGTGTTTTTGAGGAACAGCCATACTGTTCTCCAGAGCTGCTCTACCAGTTTGCATTCCCACCAACAGTGCAAGAGGGTTCCCCTTTCTCTATAGTCTCACCAACACCTGTTTTTTTCCTGTGTTGTTGATTTTAGCAATTCTGACAGGGGTGAGGTGATATCTCATTACAGTTCTGATATGCATTTCCCTGATGGCAAGTAACGATGAGCATCTTTTCATGTGTCTGTTAGCCATCCAGACGTCTTCTTTATTTTATTTTATTTTTTTTTAAAGATTTTATTTATTTATTTGACAGAGAGAGATCACAAGTAGGCAGAGAGGCAGGCAGAGAGAGAGGGGGGAAGCAGGCTCCCTGCTGAGCAGAGAGCCCGATGTGGGGCTCGATCCCAGGACCCTGGGATCATGACCTGAGCCGAAGGCAGAGGCTTTAACCCACTGAGCCACCCAGGCGCCCCCAGACGTCTTCTTTATGAAAAGTGTCTATTCATGTCTTCTGCCCACTTTTTAATAGTATTTTTTGTTTTTTTTGGGTATTCAATTTGATAAATTCTTTATAGATTTTGTATACTAACCCTTTATCAGATATGTCATTTGTAAATATCTTCTCCCATTCTGTAGGCTGCCTTTTAGTTTTGTTGTTTGCTTCGCTGTGCAGAAGCTTTTTATCTTGTTGAAGTCCTAATAGATCATTTTTGCTTTTGTTTCCCTTGCCTCTGGTGATGTGTCTAGTAAGAAGTTGCTTTGGCTGAGGTGAAAGAAGTTGCTGACTGTGTTCTCCTCCAGGATTTTTATGGCTTCCTATCTCACATTTAGATCTTTCATCCATTTTGAATTTATTTTTTTGTGTGTGGTGCAAGAAAGTGGTCCAGTTTCATTCTTCTGCATGTCGCTGTCCAGTTTTCTATCCATCATTTGTTGAAGAGGCTTTTTTACCATTGGATATTCTTTCTGGCTTTGTTGAAGATTAGTTGACCATATACTTGTGGGTCCATTTCCAGGTTTTCTATTTTGTTGTATTGATCTGTCTGTTTTTGTGCTAGTACCATACTGTCTTGATCACTACAGCTTTGTAATATAGCTTGAAATCCAGCATTGTGATCCCTCCGGTTTTGTTTTTCTTTTTAAGAATTGTTTTGGCTATTTGGGCTCTTTTGTGGTTCCATACAAGTTTTAGGATTGTTTGTTCTAGTTCTGTGAAAAAATGCTGGTGCTATTTTGATAGGGATTGCATTATGTGTAGACTGCTTTGGGTAGTATAGACATTTTAACAATATTTGCTCTTCTAATCCATGAGCATGGAATGCTTTTCCATTTCTTTGTGGTCCTATTCAATTTTTTTCATAAGTGTTCTATAGTTTTCAGAGTACAGATGTTTTATCTCTTTATTTAGATTTATTCATAGGTATCTTATTATTTCCAGTGCAATTGGAAATGGGATCGATTCCTTAATTTCTTTTTTTTTTTTTGCTGCTTCATTATTGGTGTATAGAAATGCAACAGATTTCTGTAAATTGATTTTATATCCTGTGACTTTGCTGAATTCATGTATTACTTCTAGCAATTTCTTGGTAAGTCTTTTGGGTTTTCTACATCAAGAATCATGTCATCTGCAAACAGTGAGAGTTTGACATCTTCCTTGCCAATTTGGATACATTTTATTTCTTTTTGTTGTCTGATTGCTGAGACTAAGACTTCCAGTACTATGTTAAATTGTAATGGTGAGAGTGGACATCCTTGTCTTGTTTCTGACCATAGGGGTAAGGCTTTCAGTTTTTCCCCATTGAGGATGATATTAGCTGTTGGTGTTTTGTATAGAGCCTTTATGGTGTTGAGGTATGTTCCATCTATCCCTACTTTGTTGCAGGTTTTTATCAAGAATGGATGCTGTATTTTGTCAAGTGCTTTTTCTGCATCTATTGACATGATCATATGGTTCTTATCTTTCTTTTATTGATATGATATGTCACATTGATTGATTTGTGAATATTGAACCAACCCTACAGCCCAGGAATAAACCCACTTGATGATGGTGAAAAATCTTTTAAGGTAGTGTTGAATTCAATTTATTACAATTTTATTGAGAATTTTTGCATCTGTGTTCATCAGGAATATTGGCCTGTCATTCTCCTTTTTAGTGGGGTCTTTGATTTTGGAATCAGGGTAATGTTAGCTTTGTAGCATGAACTTGGAAGTTTTCCTTCCATTTCCATTTTTGGAACAGTTGGATAAGAATAGGTATTAATTTTCCTTAAATGTCTGATAGAATTCCCCTGGGAAGCCATCTGGGCCAAGGCTCTTGTTTTTGGGAGATTTTTGATTACTGAATCAATTTCTTTGTTGGTTATGGGTCTGTTCAAATTTTCTATTCTTGTTTCAGTTTTGGTAATTTGTAAGTTTCTAGGAATTTGTTTCTTCCAGATTGCCCAGTTTGTTGGCATATAATTTTTCATAGTGGCCTCTTATGATTGTATTTCTGTAGTGTTGGTTGTGATCTGTCCTTCTCTTTCATTTGTGATTTTATCTCTTTGGGTCCTTTCTCTTTTCTTTTTGATAATTCTGGCTAGGGAATTATCAATTTTATTCATTCTTTTCAAGAACTGACTCTTAGTTTCATTGATCAGTTTTTTTTTTAATTTTGTTTGTTTTTTTGTTGTTGTTGTTTGTTTGTTTCTATATAATTTATTTCTGCTCTAATTATTATTTCCCTTCTTCTGCGGGCTTTAGGCTTTATTTGCTGTTCCTTTTCTAGCTTCTTTAGGTGTAAGGTTAGGTTTTGTATTTGAGAATTTCATGCTTCTTATAGGCTTGAATTGTAATATACTTCCCTGTTAGGACTGTCTTTGCTACAGGTTTGGACAGTTGTGTTTTCATTGTCATTTGCTTCCATATATATTTTTTTATTTCATCTTTAATTTCCTGGTTAACCCATTCATTCTTTAGTAGGATGTTCTTTAACCTCCATGTATTTGAGGTCTTTCCAAATTTTTTCTTGTGTCTGACTTCATGTTTCATAGCATTGTGGTCTGAAAATATGCATGGTATGATCTTGATCTTTTTGTACTTGTTGAGGGCTGGTTTGTGACCCAGTATGTGATTTATTCTGGAGAATGTTCAATGTGCACTTGAAAAGAATGTGTATTTTGTTGCTTTAGGATGAAGTGTTCTGAATGTATCTGTTAAGTCCTTATGGTCCAGGATATTTCAAAGCCATTGTTTCCTTGTTTATTTTCTGCTTAGATGATCTGTCCATTGTTGTAAGTGGGATGTTAAAGTCCCGTACTATTATTATATTATTATCAATGAGTTTAGTTACATTTATTATTAATTGATTTATATATTTGGGTGCTCCCAAGTTGGGGGCATAAATATTTATAATTGTTAGATCTTGATAGCTATATTTCTCCATCCCCTCATTTTCTTTCCTCTTCTTTTTTAAAAAAGATTTTATTTATTTGAGAGGGAAAGAGAGACTGCATGTGTTAAGGGAAGGGCAGAGGGAGAGGGAGAAGCAGACTCCCCATTGAGTGCTGACGTGGGGCTCCATCACAGAACCCTGAGATCATGACCTGAACTGAAGTCAGATGCTTAACCAACCCAGGCACGACTCTGTCCCCTCACTTTCAATCTGTAGGTGTTTTTAGGTCTAAAGTGAATCTTTTGTAGGCAGCATATAAATGGATCTTGTTTTTTTTTAATCTATTCTGATACCTTATGTCTTTTGATTGGAGCATGTAGTCCATTACATTCAGAGTGCTTATTGAAAGGTATGAATTCACTGCCATTGTTTTTCCTGTAGAGTGGGTATTTCTGGTGATGTTCTTTGGTTCTTTATAGTCTTTGTTGCATTTGATCTTTTTTCCTCCACTCAAGGAATCCCCCTTAAAATTTTTTGCAGGGTTGCTTTATTGGTCAAGAACTCCTTTAGTTTTTGTTTGTCTGGGAAACTTTATCTCTCCTTCTATTCTGAATGACAGCCTTGCTGGACAAAGAATTCTTGGCTGCATATTTTTCCCATTCAGCACATTGAGTATATCCTGTCACTCTCTTCTGGCCTGCCAAGTTTCTGTGGACAGATCTGCTGGGAATCTGATCTGTATTCCCTTGTAGGTTAAAGGCTTTCCCCCCTTGCTGCTTTCAAGATTCTTTCTTTGTCTGTGTAGTTTGTGAATTTGACTACGATATGTCTTGGTGATGGTTGGCTTTTGTTGAATTTAATGGGAGTTTTTGGTGCTTCTTGGATTTTGGTATCTGTGTTCTTCCCCAGATTAGGGAATTTTTTTCAGCTACAATTTGTTTAAATAAACCTTCTGCCCATTTTTCTCTCTCTTCATCTTCTAGGACTCCGAGGATATGAATGTTATTACATTTTAATAAGTTGGAGAGTTCCTTAAGTCTACCTTTATGATCTATAATCTTTCTTTCCCTCTTCTTTTCTTCTTAAATAGCTTCATTATGTTCCATAATTTTATCTATATCACCATAATTTTTTGATATCCCTGACTTGTTTCTCCGCTTTGTCTATCCTATTTTTATGGCACCCGTTTGGGTTTGCATCTGGTTCTAGCATTTTACATTTTGGCCTGACTAGATTTCAGTCCTTTTATCTCTGTAGGAAAGGATTCTCTAATGTCTTCTATGCTTCTTTCAAGCCCAGCTAGTATCCTTATAATCATTGTTTTAAAATCTAGTTCACACATCTTACTTCTATCTGTACTGACTAAATCCCTGTCAATGAGTTCTACTTCTTATTCTTTCTTTTGGGGTGAATTTCTCTATCATGTCAATTTGTCCATTAAAGAAAAGAAGAAGGGAAAAAACAAACAAACAAACAAACAAACTGAACAAGACAAAAAACAAAAACAAAAACAAAAAAGCCCCTAGATCCTGGGTGTGTTTGGTCTGCTTGTTTAAAGAAATCTTCCAAAAAGTGGTCCCTTTTCTACTTGTAGACTTGCACTTTTTGTTCTCTCAGACATCTGGTTGATTTTTTGGGTATTCAGAAGGATTGAATAACTATCTACTGTGTTCAAGGGATAAGACAAGTTTAGGGTCCTCCTATTCCTCTGCCATCTTAACTCCTTCTACAAAAACTTTTTATTCTACCCTTTTTAATTTTTTGGTTGGTGTAATAATCAAATTAATGAACAGAGCAATAAGAGAAAAACCAAATTTGATCCTCCCAAAGACAATGAGACTCAAGGATAAACTGGGTCATTGAGGCTTATATGCCATCATGAGCTAAGGAATGAGATAGGGGCCTGGGCCTTCAGTGGAGAGGTGGGTGACCATAAGAAGAACAGATGTTTGGTAATCAGATTTTTGTTCTGCCATAGAGATAAGTCATTTAGGAAAAAAAAAAGTTATCTATTGGTAATAGATCTCTTTCTGGGCCAGGTCCCCTCTCTAAATTCTTTTAGGTAGTTTAAGGGAGAGTTAAAAGGTTTTCTTGAATCTGCTGGATCTTGATTGCCTCCAAATAGTCCACATGCCAAAGTAGCACATTCTGGGGAAACTTGTTGGAACCTTTGCCTAAGTGATTCTATTATGTAATCGTGGTTAAAAATCAATGTGCTAT
The DNA here is from genome assembly GCF_002288905.1 of Enhydra lutris kenyoni. Taxonomy (NCBI): domain Eukaryota; kingdom Metazoa; phylum Chordata; class Mammalia; order Carnivora; family Mustelidae; genus Enhydra; species Enhydra lutris. Next base: position 14,112,575 of record NW_019154086.1, read on the forward strand.
TGGAAATTGTCAAAGAAACCCCTGAAACATCCTTCCAGTGTCTTTCTAATAAATATTATCTTTCTCTCCCTTCCCCTTCATTTTTTCTTCTATTCCATCCTCCCTCCCTCCCTCCCTCATACGTGTCTCTGAATCTAGCCTGAGTTAGTATTTATTCCTTACTAATAGAAGAATCTCAGTTATTATGGGTTGAAGGAGAGAAGAATATACCACCTCAGAATATGCCTCTTTGGCATAAGGATTATTTTAGGCTATTAATTTATTTTATTATTTTAAAGATTTTATTTATTAGAGAGAGAGAGAGGGAGGGAAGGAGTGTACACGCAGGGGAAGCAAGAGAGGGAGAAGCAGGCTCCCCACTGAGCTTGGAGCCTGATGCGGGGTGGGGTGGGTGGTAGGGGTGTCGGGGGAGGGTTGCTGGGATCATGACCTGAGTCTTGAAGGCAGACACTTAACTGACTGAACCACCCCGGTGCCCCAGGCTAATTTTTTAAGAAACAATAGACACAGTGGAAGTTATCCCTTGGTAAGAGATATTTACATGTATAAGGGAAATTTCCATTTCTAAGGGTGTCTCCCTCTATACCAGGAAGAGGGTGTTGACTAAGTTTGTAGAAACTCTTATCAAAGGAGAAGGCATTGGGGAAACTGCATAATGATGATATCCTTTAAACGGCTTCCTAACCCCTAACATCTTCTTTCATCTTTACCTGGAGACATTATTTAAGGTGATGGTCTGGGCCATTTCAGAGCGTTACTCAGTTTTCCTAGGTATCTTTTGCATATAGGAGACATACTTGTTATTATAATTTTTATTAAACTTGTTCAGTTTTCTTCTGTTAATCTGCCTTCTTTTTGCAGAGGTGTCTCAGCCAAGAATCTAGAAGGGTAGAGGGTAGAGGAAAAATTATTTTTCCTCCCCTATAAGGTGATATCCATGTCAAGATTACCATCTTTGGAATTTTTTGTTTATAGAAATACATCAATTAGCCACATAACTCCCATTTTGCTATTATGGATCTTAGTTTTCTTATGATTTTATTTATGAGAGAGAGAGAGAGAATGTGAGTTAGTGGGAGGCAGGGTAGAGGAGAGAATCTTCCTGTAGATTTCCTGTTGAGCGCAGAGTCCAACACAGGACTCGATTCCTGACTCACGAGATTATGACCTGAGCTGAAACCAAGAATTGGACATCTAAACTGACTGAGTCAACTATGTAATCAGGCCCCCCATGCGTCTAGGTTTTTAAAAATTGCTATTTTGGTTTTCCAGTATTTTCCTATCAGGTCCTGCATATTCCCCTTAGGATATGAATATTCTGTTTTTTTTTGGTTTTGTTTTGTTTTGTTTTTTAAAGATTTTCAGGCACTAATTCTATTCCCTTATTTTAGCTTCCTATTTTTATGTCTGCATAATTCTTGTCATACTGCCCAGATTGTAACTTTTGGGAGCAAACAATAAAGATAGAATGTCTTGAATTTGCACTGGGTGAACTGGAGTTGAAATCTCTTCTCCTCACTCCCTGTAGCCCCAGTGTGTGTCTTTCTGTGTGTGTGTGAGCATATATGCACACATATGCATGTGTGTTTTCACATAACTACAGTGTCATTCCTCATACCTTAATGTATTATAAAATATCTCACTTACTTTTCTTTTTTTTCTGGCTGTCCTTCATTTTCCTTATTTGCTCTACATGATTCCAAAAAGATGAGAAACTTAATATGAGCATTTGTGTTACTTACTATCAGTCTGAAAAACAATTGCCAGTAAACTCTACTGGTTTGTATCATCAAATCTATATAGATTCACACACACACACACACACACACACACACACACACACAATCAGATTTTAGTGTAACCAAATTGCCAGATATGTCTTTGGCATGGCCGCCTTGTCAGTGACCAGCTGAGACTTCCGACACAGGACTCAGTGTGTGTATGCTCCCCAGCTGTACTGACCAGCTGGCAGATGGCACCATGCTGGCACAGGGGTACTGTTAGCCCCACCAACATGCCATTCCACCCAGAAATAGAACGAGAGGGTTGATTTCTTCCTCTGCACTGTCAGCAAAAATGTCCTTTCAAAATCACTTAGGATTATTTTCTAAGTATGACGGAGACCCATTTATTAGCTAAACTTACTTAATAGCTTTACAGCCTTATTTAAGGTTGGGAGTACCCAGTGATTTTCAATTGAAAATATTGGTTGTTAACTGCTATGAGATTTAATAATGTTATTTCTGTCTTGAAATTCCACTACCCAGGACTGAGCCAAAGTGCTTTTGTGAGTCACTTGGATTCATCTCCTGGCCAGCTGCACATTTGATTTTGAATTACTGTGCTGCCTTGCATCCAAGGAAATGCCCACTGTTCTTCTCTCCTCTACACAGGACATCCTTTCTAGTTTCTGTTTTAAAGTGAGGAATGATAAACTGGGCTAGGAATCAAGAGATAATCAAAAGATAAATACAATCAAGCAATAAATATTTGGATTCCATTTCTATCACAAGGGGTTGCTTGACATCTGATTTAAGTAGGCTGGTATTTGATGGTAATTCACTGAAAAATTGCTGTACCATTCATCACTAAGCCACCCAAAGATATCCAGCCTCCAGGAGATATTCCTTTAATACTCACAAAAAAATCAAATACACTCACAGCCCATCTCACATGTACTTGGGAATTCCTATATCTCTATGAAGTAGAGGCAGGGGGTCTAAACTTCCTAGCAGGTCTTCCTTTGGTTTCCTGCTATGCTAAATTTCTATTTGTTACCCTGCCTCTGATTTCCTGGCCTGTGTCTTCCATTCTGTTTTTTCATCAATTATGGAAGACAATTTTGCTTTTAATTTTCTCTCATCCAAGACAGTCTACGTAATCAACTTCTACCGAAAATTTAGAGGTAAAGAGTGTGTGGCTATGTGTATATTATGAGCTGAATTCCACCCTCCCTCATATATTGAAGTCTCAACATCCATTACGTTAGAAAGTGTTTGTATTTGAAGAAAGTGTTTGTATTTGAAGGAAGGGTTTTTAAAGAGGTAATTAAGTTTAAACGACATCATCAGTGTGGGCCTAATCCAGTAGGACTGATGTTCTTATAAGAAGAGATTAGGACACAGATGTGTCCAGCAAAAATGACCATGTGAGGACCCAGAGAGGAAAATGACCATCTACCAGCTAAGGAAAGAGACCTCAGGAGAAATCAACCCATCTGACACTCTCATTTCAGACTTCTATCTTCCAAAACTGAGCAAATAAATTTCTGTTGTATAAGTCACCCAATCTGTGGTAAATGGTGATGGCAGCCCTAGAAAACTAATACAAGGCATTGTATCAGAACAGAGCATGGCATGAGAAACAATTTACAACTGAACAGTAGCCATCTTGACTTTAAAGATGTCTTGGCTTCCATCACCATTAAAGATTTCTCATGGCCATCTTTTCTTCTTATGATCCTTTTTTTTTTTTTTTAATGTTTTCTGTGCTTCCTTTCCCTTTAGACCTCTTTATCTCTCCCCAGTTCTACCTCTAAGGAGGAGAACTTTCATTTTTGTCTAGGAGAATGGAATTCTTAGGGAAACACAAGGCTGGATGGGTCCTTGGGGGATACAGAGAGACCTGGCAGCTCTTCCACATCCCAGCTGTGGGCTTTGGGTAGCTTACTGAAGCCTCCATTCAATGGGGTCCTTCTCTGTAAATTGGGGGTGGAGATGGCACTTCTCTTACCAGAGATGTTTTGATGATTAAATAAAACAGTGCATGTGAATCATTTAGCTGAGTCCTGAGCTCAACACACACCAGTTCTTACTATGTCACCGTCCAACCAAGTGGTACATTAGTTGGTGGAGATAAACTGATGCAGGTGCCCAACCAGCCTTTGTGTAAATACTAAACAAGGCTGCATCTCCTTTTTTTTTTTTTTTTTTAAAGATTTTATTTATTTATTTGACACAGAGAGAGATCACAAGTAGGCAGAGAGGCAGGCAGAGAGAGAGCAGGAAGCAGGCTCCCTGCTGAGCAGAGAGCCTGATGCGGGGCTCCATGCCAGGACCCTGAGATCATGACCTGAGCTGAAGGCAGAGGCTTTAACCCACTGAGCCACCCAGGCGCCCTGTGTGCATTTCCTTTGATACACAAATGGGTCAGTCAGAACCTTCTCTTTGAAATAGTGCATCTCTTCTTTATGAGCTCTGCTGTCTTTACTCCTCAGCGCTCCTGTTCACGTAATGTCAGGGTCTCTGAAGGCCTGACAGCACTAAAGTGGGCAAATACAAAGGAGACCCTGAACAGGTATCTTATTTGCCTGCAACATAGAGCTCAAGCTGGCCTTCTGACTCACAGAAGGTCCAGTCCAATTCAGAGAGTAGGAGAACAGAAAGGAGTCTTGGGCAGGAATCTTAGTCAAGAATAAATAACGTCTCTGTGTATATGTGTGCGTATCTCTTGGGGTGATGGTATGCCAGTAAATATAAGGATACAGATATCTAACCCTTGTCACCTTTACTACAACCAATAGAAATTTCTTTGGTGTTACTAAGGCACAGGTAGAAACAACCTATGCTAATTGAGTTGCTGGCCTCAGTTCATTGCAAGGTACAACCAGCCTGCAAGACTGACTCCCCCACAGCTGGGTAGGGTGCTTTTTGTAACTCACAAATGGTGAATGAAATTGTAGGAGGCCAGCAGCCAGGGTACCCCCAAAGATGTGCAATCCCAGAGAAATGACACTTTAGGCACCCAGTGCAAGAAGATTGATTCCCAAGTGACACCAGTCTGTGGCCGCTAGGGATCTAAGTCGTACAACAGTGTCAATACATTCTGGCATTGAAACTTGATTTCATCTCCTTTGAAAGCTTTCCCTATTATGTGTAGTTAATGAAGGGCATTGAGAAGAAAACACCATTCAAACCTTGACTTTTTGTCTAATGTGACTCCTTACAATTTCTCACACAGAGCTTTTAGGGGGTAGTTATTAATTACGCACATTATGGATTATGCAATCAATATGCCTGAATTCCTCTAAATTATCTCATAATTTGATCACAGAGTAACTCAGTTAACAAGGCAGAAATAACTTTTAAATGATGCCTAATTACCACCCTAACCACCAGATGTCAGTTTTTAAATGCAGGTCACAGATCAAAAGGCATTTTTTACAATTGCACGGGAGGGAACGGTGGCTGGTGAGGGAAGTTCAGCTGTCTTGGTACACGACTTCCTGCGGGGTGTGTTTGGAAATGAGAGCAGAGTGGTAGGAACTTCATTTCCATTTGAACAGTGCTAACAGGATGGTGGAGCTGGACTGTGTCTGTGTGCGTATCCTGTGATGATAGTATGCTTCCTATGATAGGTGTGTGTCCTTCATATGATAGATAGGGACCCTGTGATGATGGAGTTGGTGTATGTCATGGTCTGCCTGGACCCCTGAAACCATCATGAGAACCCCAGACAGATGCTGAGTTGAATAGAATATCCCTGGCTGTGTTGCTCTATGGGTGACAAGGTATGGTGGATGTGGAGGGTGGGAGGGGGGTGGGGAACCTCTCATGTTCTCTCTGAGTGGAGCATCACACGCTCAGCCACCAGTGACCCAGGGACTGTAGGACTCTCAACAGAGTTCTGCAATCCAATTTCCAGACAAAAGCCTCAAATCTGCCTCTGTGTTATTACTTCTCAGACCCACCTGGATATGAGCATTTCAAGGGCTACCAAGCAATGTCATCTTTTCCTTCGTCAAAATTCTATTTAATTCACAGATAATCTAAAATTTGAAACTATGCATCATCCTTCTCCACCTGGCGATGCCCTTCTGTATGAGATCAGTAAAACCCTTTGCATTTGTATGAAAGAAGATGTAGCCTTGCTATAAATATTTTTGGTTTTCTAAATTGACCCTCATGTATAAACTGAGGTACAGCCTGATTTTCCAACTTCCTGATTCTGGGCTCATGGGGCTGCTGAGGAGAGCCTCTGTATTTCAAAGAGGCTGGTAGTGTGGTAAAGGCATTGTGCTCTTTGAATTTATAGGGACTTCTCTTCTAATCAGATTCACCACTTTTTTTTTTTCCTTTGAGCAGTATAAGCTGAGGGGAAAATGTAGATGATGACATCTCTTTCCTAGAGTTATTGTGAAGATGATGTGAAACACTGTAACTACTGCCCTTGGTAGGTCAGTGACCTATAGCTGTCACGCCATCATCATCAATGTTGTCCATCATAAACCGTCTTCTTTGCTCATAGTTTCATAAACATATGAAACTGATTGTTGACCTGTAGTGTTTGCTTATCCCCCAACTTTCCACATTTTGTTCCATCTTCTAAATCACACCTGTTCTCCCAGGTGGGGCTTGAGTCTAATTTCCCCACCTCACTCTTCCTGCCCAGAACACGCCTCCTTTGTTCCCCTTCGTGCTTGCCTTGCTACTGTTTGTTGCCCTGTCTTCTAACATTCTCTTCTATTTGTCTCTCCTCCCCACTAAAGGTTCTGGAAGGCAAGAACTTGCGTCACCCTGTGTTAGTCTTGTCAGTTCTCTGCAAGGAGAGTCCATTTGGTAAAGAGGTCAATACTTACTTGAATGATGAATAAAAACATTTGCAAAGTGTTAAGTATATTCACTTGGTGATGTCAGTGGGTGTGGAGTAAAACACACAGAATGTAGTTGGAAAGCAACCAGCTCCATCTTTAACAGGTACGGAAACTGAGACCCTGGAAAGCAATAGGCACTGTACTCAGTTTTAACTGTGTTCCTGTTGTCTGAACTGTATCTTGTTCAGTAAAAGTATACAGAAGTTTTGTATCATAATAAACCTAAACATGCAGCATTTCTGTGGAAGCATATTGGATTCTTTGTATGTGGACTGCCAGAAAATGTCTCCTTAAAAAAAAAAATTTTTTTTTTTTAAAAATCAGGAACAATCCAGCATACTGACCTTTATGTTCCCAGACCAGACCACTATATATCCATGTGCTCATTAGCAGCCTGACTTGCCTCTTTTTTCCTTTCTAATAATCCTGTATTTTGTGCAGGTCAAATTTCCTCCTTCACGCAGCCCATGAGATTCAGAGGAAGCTGAATTCGTTTGGCTCCAGGGAAGAAACATGACTGATCTAAGACTTTAAACCATCCGATTAATCTTGGAGCCATCCAGTTTGAGAATGGATATGTTTTAGTATTTTGACCAATGAGCCAAGAGAAATGGTTTTTCAAGGCTTTATGGGAAAATCTTTCTCCCCCTCCTAGGATCCTTCTGGGAACCACTCTCTCTCTCCCTCTGAATGTGAACAGCATACCATGCAGCCCAGATTTCTATTGGAAGCTTCCTAAGGTCATAAAAGGAACTAGCCTTGAGACAAAACAACAGCAGAATATAACATGATAAGAGCATGGGCTCTTCATAATATTGTCCACCTGTGAATCAGCAACAGCACACTTGTGGACTTCATGTGACAGGAGATAACAGAGTTCCTTAATGTTGAAGTCTGCCCTTGCCTAACATTCTAACAGAAGTTCTCATGGGTAGCTATTTTCCTGTAAGTACAAAAATGGTTCCCTGGCAGGTAACAAGATACAATATCAGCTGTAATATAAATTAAAACACAAAACTCTCCAGGGAGTTCTGAACTATTGAAGTGCTTCAGAGCATGGTGAGAGAGTTCCAGAATAGTGACTTCTTCGTCACTGAAACTCCTAACAGCCCTAAAGGTCTATGACTCTTAATGCTAAAGCTTCATGGATGCAAGCTTGGTACAAGCTCTTGGTGGAAGTGGAGAATTTTGTAGGTCTGTTGTAGATTGGGTTTGACAACAAGGATAATGGAGAAGGAAGAGCTCCTAGCATGCACAGTGAAGATAAAAGTCCTTAATGCCTTTAATTAGATTTCTGAAAATGCTCTTGTTTGAGTGGTATGACTTAACATTAGTATCATAGTATTAGTTCTTATACACTTTGTGCCAAATACTGTATAAACATTTGCCAGTTTAATTCTTCTAACTACTGTGGTGTATTATCCTTGTTTAATAGAGAGGCAAACTGAGGCTCACACAAATTACAAAAGATGACAAAAATCCAACAGACAGAAGAAGAGTTTTAACTTATGAGCATTTGTCTTTAAAACCGGGGCTATCAGCCAATATATTATATTGCCTTAAAACAATATTATCAGGGACGCCTGGGTGGCTCAGTGGGTTAAGCCTCTGCCTTCGGCTCAGGTCATGATATCAGGGTCCTGGGATTGAGTCCCGCATTGGGCTCTCTGCTCAGCGGGGAGCCTGCTTCCCCCTTTCTCTCTACCTGCCTCTCTGCCTACTTGTGATCTGTCTCTGTCAAATAAATAAAATATTAAAAAAAAACCAATATTATCAGTTTGCTCATTTATTCATAGTAAACAATGAATATTCGCTAAGTGCCAGGCACTGTTCTAGGCTCAGTAGAATATATTAACAAATAAAGTAATGCAGTGCTCTTGTGGAGATTACATTCTAGTAGGGGAGGATGGACTAAAAAAAATGAGTGCACAAACATTGGTACTTTTGTGTTTCTAATGCATACAGGATATAAAATATAGTGACGAGAGTCAGAACTCTTTCTGTGTGATCCCTTTACAAAAATATTAACATCTAGTGGGTCAAGGTGTACACCTAACAAACAAAAAACTGGTGCATTTCAGAGATGGGCCATGGCTTTGGGAGGGAGGGCTATTCCCGCGGGGCCTGAGCCTTGCCAGCCCCTCCCCCAGGAGACCGGTCCAGCTGGCCACTCGCCACCTCCAACCCCAAGTTAACTATGTACCACCAAAAACCATGTACCACCGAAAACCATGTACCACCAAAAAATGCCCATATGCCTGAGAAAAAGTAACGGGACTTGGTGAAGAGTATTATCCAGGCATTGGAGAAATACAACCTAGAGAAGGCCATTGTGGCCCACATTCAGAAGTTTGAAAAGAAGTACAACCCCATCTGTCGCTGCGTCGTGTGGAGGAACTTCGGTAGTCACATGACACACGAAACCAAACCCTTCATTCACTTTCACCAGGACACCTGGTCATGTTTTGGATCCAGCGTGGTTAAGGACAAGGACTGTGTCACACACACCCAGGGATCTGTCCAAAAAAAGAACTAAAGCCTACCTTTCAAATACCAGAGACAAATGTCTTCGGCCTCGTCTAAGGGATTGCCCTGATCTTTGAACCTTTATTGTCTTGTCCATACTGGGCAGCCTCCGTACGAATTTATGGTGTTTATAGAAAAATTACCAAACAGCTTCCATTTGTATTCATTTTCTATTCCATACCTCCCTGACGCTTGTTGTTTCTCCTCAAAATCCACTCCTTTCAAAAAAGAAAAAGGAAATCTTTTGGAGAAGCAAAAGAAAACAACAGAAATTGGCGCATTTGGGCTCTAGGGGAAAGGCCTGCCAAGGTGAGATTGTGACGATGGTCAGTGGCTGGCGGTCAGACGTTGCAATCTCTAAGGCTTGCCAGTAGGTGGCATTCATGCCTTATAAACATCAGAGCCAGGAGCCTGCTTGGCACTTGGAGCTTACAATGAGACTTTAAGTTCTTTGATTTTATAATGCTAGAGCTTCTTATGCTGTCTAATTATCTCTGTCGAATGGGTTGGGTATATGAAAGACTTAATCAGTACAATTTGAAATACAGGTAATGTGGCTGTGTCTCTCTTGGTGACAATTTATACACCTTTTATTTTAAGGCGGTCCTAAGAGTGTAGCCCATTTTGTTGGAGCCTATGGATTATATTTATATTCATGATGAACAATCGACTGCATGATGAAAATAGGCTTATGGAAGTGCAGCATTCTGTTAAATTATATGGTCAGAACACACTTAGAGCTGAGAATCTAATAAAGGTTTTCACAGAGGAAAATGTGATTGAAAAATAAAACCCATGCCTAGAAATTGATATGCCTTTTAATCAAGCTTGCAAAGTTGTTCTGATAATTTGCAGGGAATCTTTGCTACCTTACAGGAAGGAGAACATTACAATATGCTGCATTTAGAAAGAAAAGACGTGCACATTTTGGGCTGTGATTAAAGAACTACTCCTGCCCCTACCGTGATCCTTATCATTTTCATTCAAAATTAGGTTGAGGAGTTAAATCTGAAGCATGGGGACATCCTTCTGTCATTCAAACCACACTGCTCTTTGAAGCGAGTGTGTGAGACCCGGTGTTGGATGAAGCATGAGATGGAGTGGTGAACAGAATTTTAAAGGGTATGTCTGTGTCCTGTCACTTTACTATTACTGTTTAACGGTGTGGCCACTGGGTCCTCCAATGCTCCCTTCATACTTCTTAACATGCTTGCTAGTCTGTAAGCCTATTGCATTTGCTAAGAATGTTATTTGCTTTCTGTCAGATTTACTGTCTGACTTGCAAGGCAACATCTTATTTTAAAAGCCTCAAGTCCCTTGTTGTTGCATTGTTAAGAAGCTATCAGTCAATTAGTATTCAGAAAAAACATCTTGCTGATGCCTGCGGCAGCCAATGAACGCGTGACTCAGTTACCTTTATACTGAAGACCTGAGGATTCCAGTGCTTTCTCTGCTAGATCTAATTTGGAAAAAGCTGTTTTTCAGGAAGTTGCTAGACTTTTGTAAAGGAAATACCAACAACCATGACTTTCAGTGGCTAGGCTAGTGTTTACCTCTTGTATTACCCTGAAGTTAACATGGAGACGTCAGTTTTTGTTTACTGTCTTTCCTTCTCTGTATGTGCCTATTAATCTCAGTAATAATCAACCAGCCTCTTTCTGAACTAAACTTCATTTATGAAGTTAAAACTTATTCTTTACCTTTTTTTCTTGGAGGACAGCAAGAGGGTATGAGGATGCTTCAATCCCCAAAAGGACTCTGAGTCTCTTTTCTCAGATCCTGTCTGTGAAGTTCCGCAGCTCATCTGCCTGTAGCTTCTGGTTCTTTCTTAAACTGGATTTAATCCAACTGCTCCCTATGCTGAGTTCTTCTAAATGAAATCATGTCCGGTGCTTTCCACTTCCTTCTTAACTAAACCTTAGAGTTAAAAAAGTCCAGAATTTGCTCCTGATATATATATATTTTTTACAGCTCCACATATGTTTTTCTTTTGCTGAGAAACCAAATTAAAAAATGCAGAAACTGGGGCTGCTGGGTGGCTCAGTCAGTTAAGCGTCTGCCTTCAGCACTGGTTGTGATCTCAGGGTCTTGGGATCTAGCTCCACGTTGGGCTCCCCACTGGGCAGGGAGCCTGCTTCTCCCTCTGCCTTTGCCCTGCCTCGCATTCATGCTCTCTCTTTCTCTCTCTCACAAATAAAAAAATAAAATCTTTGAAAAAATTCAGAAACCAGTGAACTAGTAATAACACCTGTCTTTAGATGGGATAAGTTGGGAGAGGAACTAAATTTTCTACAGAAAAACAAAAATCTTTCTTTGATTTTGGTTTAGTGATAGTATTGAAGATTTCACCCTAATGCCACATGGGTAAGAAAACTCTTTCAGAGCACGGGAGAACTGTCAATTTAGAATCTTTGTGTAAGGCAGTTTAGTGCTGATCCCAGGAATCTGTCTGCAAGTCCGAGGGACAGGTTTCCTCCCAAATGCCTAGGTAAAAAGTGGGTCAGGTTGGGAGAGTTTTTGATAGAGCAGAATCCGAGAGATTAAAGGTGTGCTCCTTGTGCAGCTTGCTATTTCGATAGAGTGACAGCTAAAGAGTGTAGTTCCCACTCCCTGCCTTTCCTCTTTGTTGGAATGGTAAGCTGGAGGGAAAAAAAAAAAAAAAACCACAATGTTGTTTATAGCTTGAAAGAAAAGCTTTTACAAAACCGTAGCAAAGTGGGAACTCCGTGTAGCTTTCTGAAGTGTCTGGAAGAAGACAGCATGGCTCACTGCTTCCAAATTAGATCACAAATTTTCTGGCTGATGGCAGCATCTTAGTGCTCACCCTAAAGGCAAAGATCTGAACAAATTACATTTTAATATCTTAGGTTCATTTATCCCTGCTGAGATCACACAGAAGCAAAGAACACATACATGGAAATCCAATAGGCCCAAGGGACTTGGCAGCAGTGCTGTACATGGGAAGAGGGTAACAGTTAAAAGTGAAATTAAACCTCTCTGCTTCTGCAGTAGACGACATGCCCCGCTCTTAACCCCCGTCATCACACTGATGGAGCGCTCCCCTTTTGGATAAAAGGGGCATGATGGATTTAAGAACAAAACTTTGTTTATTGAAATGTTCCTGTAGTTAAGTGCTTAACTCCCCCCCTTTTATCCCCCATATATATGGAAAAAATGCTAATGTTGGCATAAAGCTCAAGTGAGATGTTTTTGTGGGAATATAACACCTCTGGGGGATAACCAGTAGGAAAAGGTAAGATAAGCTATGACCAGAGTGGGGAAGATTTTGTAGATGGTCTAAGGGGTTTATTTTTATTCAATACATGTTGGAAATCTCACGAAGCTTTTGAGAGTGGAAATGATCAGTATGGAGGAGGCAGGTATTATACATGTCGGGGGCAAAAAGGAGGCAGATTGTTTAGGATACTGTTGTAGTGATTGAGGAAAAGAGAAAGGAATTTCAATACTATGAAGTTTGAGACTGGATCACCTTTAGATTGGCGGGCCTGCTCAGAGAGATGGGATCCCTAGGAAGAGGCTAGCAGGCTTGGGAGGATGAGAATTCAGTTTTCGATATTCAGTGTAAGAGAGCCATATGGAAGCGTCCATGAAGGTATGGAAAATCTGAAACAAGAGTATGTGAGGGCCCAGCTAGAGTTGCTTGAGGAGGGAAGAATTAGGGGATACGAAGCAACTTTTCTCAGAGAGTTTATGCATCCTCAAAAAATTTATTTTAATTTTGCATTTTGTTTTTTCAACATGGATGTGTTCTTTTAACTTTATTTTACAACTGAGCTTGACAAACACTTAGTTAAATGAAAAAAAATCTTAAGTGTACTAATTGTATTATTTTACTGTGAGAGTATGTTTTAATATTAGTTAGGGTAAAACAAAATAAATTCTTCTGGATGTTATTGTTTGTACTCTACCAGGGACCTGTGGGAGTATGCAAATGAAATTTGATTTCAATGTCACTTGTAGTAATAGAAGGGATCCGGAGTGCAGAGAACTGAGAAAGGAGGATAAAGAGCCCCAGGGAGGCTCCTGGGTGGCTCAGTGGGTTAAAGCCTCTGCCTTCGGCTCACGTCATGATCCCAGGATCCTGGGATCGAGCCCCGCATCGGGCTCTCTGCTCAGCGGGGAACCTGCTTCCTCCTCTCTCTCTCTCTCTCTCTGCTTGCCTCTCTGCCTACTTGCGATCTCTGTCTGTCAAATAAATAAATAAAATCTTAAAAAAAAAAAAAAGAGCCCCAGGGACACGTAGGGGATGAATCTTTGAGAGGAAGAGGAAGAAGAAGATAAGCCTAAGAGGTTGATTGGAAAGCTCAGAAAATTAGTGCTGCTGGTACCATAGGGAAAACATGGATGATCAACTCCCTCACATGTTCCAGAGAAGGCTTTAAGACCCAAGAGTGTTTGGATCAGGGTGGGGGGAGGTTGAGGGAGGAGAAAGGCGATCAGAGCCAAGAAGCGGGAACCAACGGTTAACCCAGTAAGTGGAGAGTGAAGAAGCAGAGGAAGGTGAGTTAGAATGAAAGAGCAGGCAGATGAGAAGGAAGCAGTTTCAAAAGAAGGATAGGAAACCCAAGTGAGAGAGGAGAACTCCATTCTGGCGGAGTTTGGGCAGGAAGGGGTGGGAGGAAGATCTCAAGCCCGGATGAAGCCCCAGATACTAGATCTTGTTTCTCTCCTCTATGTCTAGCAGAACTGCAAGGAATTCAGTGGTTAAAAAAGTAAACAATAAAAATACATAAATAAAAAATTCTGTTTGGTAAAGCTTTGATGACTCTGTTATATAAAAAGCAGCACTTATTCTTGGCGGGAAGCAAGTTACAGGGACTCCAGTCCATTTAGATGGTCTTGTTGCATGCTGATGAGGAGCAAATCATTCTAGAAGCTCCCTCCTTGCCAATCTCGGGATATTGGGATATGTCTGGTATAGTACAAAGACCAGTTTTGTTCTATGAACTAGTGGGTTATTCTAGGCCCACCAAGCCTGCTAATTTAATTATTGCTGCACTTGCTGGGAGATAGTCTCTAACGATCTTGGGCTGAAGAACTATAATGGAAAGCATGGGTGAGCTGGCATTTGAATTTGGCATTTGACGTTTACACTCTGTTCCTTGAGAAAATGAAAACCTACTTGTCACATTTGCTAAGCATGTACCAAATATTCTAATATCGACAAGAGGTTGGGCATGTGTTTGTTTTGCCAATTTGACCAAAGCTGCAAACACATTTCTTTTTCAAGTGGAAGATAATGAGAGACTTCACCCATTTCCCTAGAGGGGCATCTCAGCATGTCAACTCACTACTCTTACTTGTACCTCTCATCAAACATTGGTGTTAATTATGACTGATTAGGATGAGTTGGATTTGTTGACAGAATATCTAATGTAACTAATCAACTTCAATTTTTTTCAAAGTTAATTTTGTAAATGTATTCCAACTGAAGCACCATGGGGTAAGAACTTTTCTTGTTACAGCTCTTGATCTATCAAAAATAGAAATAGGGGATAAGGGGCACCTGGGTGGCTCAGTGGTTAAGCCTCTGCCTTCGGCTCAGGTTATGATCTCAGGGTGCTGGGATCGAGCCCCACATCGGGCTCCCTGCTCGGCGGGGAGCCTGCTTCCCCCTCTCTCTGCCTGCCTCTCTGCCTACTTGTGATCTCTGTAAAATAAATAAAAATCTTTAAAAAAAAAAAAGAAATAGGGGATAAACTATTGTATTGCAGTTTCTTTAAGTTGCTTAGACTTGTGCCTTAGAAAAGCAAGGAAAGGAATTCCTGGAGGCATAGACCAGTTTCCAGAAGTTGTAAGTGAGGGCTTCCTGTGTTTGTATCAATAAACACAACTCAGATGTCACCTATTGTGGGGTTGATTTCTTGAGAATTTCTCTTTTGAAGCAATGAATTTCATCTAAGGTCATTTTCCTCACAGTATTATGTCTGAAAATGTCAACTCAAATTCATTTTGCTTGGGTGAGTTAGCAACATCTCCTTGTTGGAGGTATGTTGAGATATTGCAATATTGATGTTGAAACTTTTGAACTAACAGGGACATTTCCATATCCATGAAACCAGAACTATAAGTTTCAACAATAAACAGCTTTCCTTAGCACATATAAACATTCTGAAAATATTCTGATCTGACAAATAGAAAATTAGCTTAAATATAATCTCTCTCTCTTTAAGATTCTCCCCACGGTCACCATAATAGTTTTCTTAGAGATATATTTTTCATTTTTACAATTCTGTCTACCCAAAGGTGCTATTTGAGTATGCTCTCCACTTGGACCTTCTGGGATTTGAGTAAGGGGTGTGTGTGTGTGTGTGTGTGCATGCACGCCCGCTCAACTGAAATGTTGTACTCCAGCTTTCAATGGCAGGAGATGGAAGTTATTTTAAATACATAAAAGATTTATATCAAAGAACATTCAAGGCATTATTTGCACAGTAGTTCATTTTTCCAAATTCTTATACTTAAAAGGATTTCTACTATATCTATACATTTTTAGGTAAGTGGTCTCATGTACAGAAACCCAACCTCGTGACCTCAAATGCTTATTTCATACATATTCACAGGGGATATAGAAAGACCGAGGATTTCCATAGTTACACTTCAGAGGTCTGACTAAAGTTGGTAAGAAGCTATGAAACAGGTGAAGCTAACCTTTGCCTATTACCATGTAAATCATTTGGTTTCAGAATGTTTGCCCGGGAATGAGTGAAGGTTTGTATTTTCTTCTTGTCAAAATGCCTGTGAACTGGGAGTGAAACAATGATGTTTGCAAATGTCAGCTTTAATGTCTGTCTGCCGGATCCTGGGCAGCTGCTTTTATGTAGCTAAAATTTTGAAACCTCTGGATGTAGTGTAAGCTGAGCAGTACATCAAGGTGGCTCTAAGAAAATTGATGACAATGTATAGTGATCAGAGAAAGAAAAATGTGAAAATCAATGCCGTTCTTGCCTTACCACCAGAGAGCAGGTGGATTGAGGGAATTATGCCTTTTATTTTGCTATAAAACAATTTCAAAACAAGCATTGTTGTTGAAGTTTCCCCCCCCCCAGCATTGTCTTATATCTTTTTTCCACTCCTAGGTTTACAGCACGAATGACTGAGATTTGAGATACAGTTTCTTCCAGGAATCATGGAAGCTTTGGGTATAATGGTAGTCTCATTAGGAACACATTCTACCTGATAATTGCTATTTGCTTCATGTGGTAAAAATAAGTGATTGCTCTTGAAACTGCAAATGGCAGAGAAAGGGTTAAATTCTTACTGCAATTCTGCCTGCCCCTTCAAGAACGAACTTTATTATGCTTTGCATGGATTTGACTTCAAAAAAACTCCTAATGGGGGATACATTCTATAAATGTGGGAGAAATGAAATGACTAGGTTGCATTTTAGTAGAATAAAAACAAGCTTTTGAGGGTTTACTCTGCTGGAAACTGTCCTAGGTCTACTTTCTATGTGTTCTCTCATTTGACCTACATGAAAAGCCAACGTAATAGCTTATCTTTGTTATTCTCTTCTATAGGTGACTCAGCCAAGGTACTCTCCCTGAAAATTTGAGTCTATACAGAGGGAATACAAATGAATTCAAAGATATTCTGGAAGTTCGCTGAGTTAAATATTATGTTTCAGCTTAATTCTTTCCCTTTGTTACAGTAGCTGTTTTTTCATTCCTGAGCTCCAGATTCCCTGATGTTAGTAAATAGCCTCTCCCGTCACTAGGACAGGGAACGTAAGAAAGATATGAATAATGGTTTCAGCCTCCCAGTGGGCAGGTGGTTCCCTGGGTGGGTTAGATTCCCTGGAGATTTTAGCAGGGAGGTTGTGGGATTGTAGGGTGACCCTCATAATATATATCAGCTCCCCTTCTTTGATGCATATCTAGTGCAAATGCATCTTCAAGTTCAAAGCAGACTACTACCTTTAAGCCTCTCTTCTATAAAATTCTGGAGTCCCCATCTGCCTGGGTGTCTAGAGAGGAGTGATGTTCAGACTTTGGGTGGACAGAAACAGCATGTGGAGAGTAAATGCAACCAGCAAAAAGGAAGTAAGCATGACCTCGTGGAAATCAGCAGAGCAGAACGGTAGCAGTAGGCAAGGATACCACATGAAGGCTACGATTGTCACAATGCATGCAGGATGGAGAGGAGAAAGGGTAATGCTGGTAAGGGTTTCCAGCCGAGGCAACAAAGCCCAGACAGAGAGTATATTCAGGAGGGAGCCTTCGAATTTTCAGTGATGTGCCAAAAGCAGCTAAAAATAAAATAGAGACACTGGTCTGGTGATCCCTGTTTAGGGGGAATTCATCTTTCTATCTGAGAAGAGATGGGTGGTCAAAGCTAAGATCACACCTGTTTGTCTTACTTAATTGATTATTAAAATAATCATTTAGTTAATAATTTAGAAATGACACACGATAAATTTTCTTCAAGAATCTTTTTGAGTTCTAAGTTGTGATTAAAAACTATAGCTAGCTATTTTTAATCATATCAGATTTACCTGAATCTGACCAATGGCTCTTTGGTTATAGGAACAGCGCGTAGACTGGGGAAGGCTTTCCCCAATCTTGTGTCCCTGATCCCCTACTTTCCTGGAAGAAAGGAAAGAAGGTCCTGAGAAGATAGTAAAACAAAGCCAGAGATTTGCATTATTTTTTAATATTGAATATAGACAGCTATGAGTTGGTGTTCAGACGAGACTGCATTCCATTTGTAGAATAGGCAGAGAAATCTGCTGGAGGTGTGTTTGTTTAATGTAGCTGTTGGGAGTCTTTGGCTTACACTACTTAATTTCATAGCTGTCACTTTGTTTCATGGGAATGTTGTATTCCCAGTAATTTGCAAGAATATGTGAGTTAAGCATGGCCAGCTCTCATTGGAGGGATGGAATTAACACATGTGACCAGAATATTCCAATAGAGGGCGCCTGGGTGGCTCAGGTGGTGAAGCATCTGCCTTTGGCTCAGGTCATGGTTGCAGGGTCCTGGGATCCAGTCCCATGCCGGGTTCCCTGATCTTCAGGGAGTCTGCTACTCCCTCTTGTTCTGCCTGCCGCTCCCCCTGCTTGTGCTCTCTCTCTGTCAAATAAATAAACTAAAATCTTAAAAAAAAAAAAAAGAACAGTCCACTTTAGGTTTTTAACCCGTTAGGACCAGAATATTAAATAACCTGTTTAAATATGGTCTGTTGGTTATCAGTTTACTTTACAAATTGCTTTAAATCTTCAGGCAGACATACATCTATAGCAATCTACATCTCTAGTTAGATATAGGTATTATAATTATTTTTTAAAGACACAACATCTAAAGAATTAAAAAGCAGAAAATCACAAATGCAACTCTAAGTCTTTTGTTTACAGATAAGCTTTTGCAGAAGTATTTATTTTCTCCCCTTCCATTTACATTCTGTGCTCTTCTTAATTACCCCAAATAATCATGGGTTTAGAACACTAGGTGCCTGTTCTACAGTTCCTTGTGAAGTGCATTTGTTATGCAAATTGTTATAGTGAACCATCATTCATAAGCTATTTATATTCATTTTAATAAGGGATGAAGTATCCTGTCATTTCATATAAATTCCTCTTTACAATCCATCAAATACGGAAAGATGCTTGGAATTAAATAAATGTGCTACTAATATTAGTGAATGTCTGATGCTTGAAATATTTCAGAGATTTTTTGGACATTTATAATTACATTCTCCTAATTGCTCCGGGAATTAGCAAAAAGGATGAGTGATAGGTAATGCTTCAGACAATTGTCTCCATGGTTTCTTGTCCCACTCATAAAGATGACTTCATAAAGAGGCACAGGTCAGTAAGCAGAGAAGAGAAGCATTAGAAAGAAAGCAAATATAGGGGCTCCTTGGTGGCTCCATGGGTTAAGCATCTAACTCTTGGTTTTGGCTCAGGTCCTGATCTGGTGGGTGGTGAGACTGAGCCCTTCATTGGACTCCACACTAACTGGGGATCCTGCTTAAAGATTCTCTCCCTTTCCCCTCCCCCCACTGGCTCGCTCTTTCTAAAACAAATAAATCTTTTAAAATAAAAGAAGCAAATATTCAAGAGAGAATGAAGGCAGCATTTATTTCTTCATTCGCTTAATGTTTGCTAATAGCCGCATACTCTGCTGGGAACATGAAGAAGACATGGTTCCCACCTTCAAGATACTGAGGATCCTGTGGGGAGTCAGATGTGAGATAAAATGAGTACTTGTTGCTATCGTCCCCTTAACCTTATCTCTTGCCACAGAGAACATGTTCTTTGGTCTCTCAGTTTTCCGTTTGGTAAGAATGCACATTGGCATGGTTCCCTTGGTCTTTGGCTCTGCAACTTTCCTACATCCCTTCTTTGTAGGACTTGTTTTCCTCCAGACATAAAGAAGGACCATCTGGCCAAGTGCTTGGCATCTACAGACGCTGCTTGCTACCTTCCTTGTTTTTGTCCATTTGGGGTCACTGGAAGAATGCAGCAGCACCTGTTCCTGTGAGAGGGAAAGACATCTTCTCTGAACACTAAAAACGCTCCTCAATTTGGTCCCATTGGATGATGGTGGTAGTGACAGCATTCCAATGTGACAAGTCTCCTGGGGTTACTTATGGCAGCTCTCACTGGCCTTACAAATGGATTTTTACATCCTCTTGCACTTAGCTTTGCAAACAGGAAGATTTTTTTTCCTTTTCTTTCCTTTTTTTTTTTTTTTTTACTTGAATAAATCAGGCTGACAGCTATTCACTGTGGGACTTAGGGTATAGTCTACATAAAACCAGAGACAAGTTTGGGATGGACCAGGCCCCCTTCCTGGCCTACCCCCAGCACCGGCATCATGGTCCTTAGGCAAACAACTGGTTCCATCCTATTTTTTTTTTCCATTTTATGTTTTAAAATATTTGTGTTTTCATTATGGAAGAATTTTTTAGAGGTTGATTTAAATATTGGAGCTTCAGTTGATAAGCTTGTAACTAGTAACATTCCTTTAGGTCAGGGATTCTTGCTTGCTAGGGGCTTGCTGGGATGTGTAAGGTGGTAGTTTGTGAGTCTGTAGACAGCATAATTACGTTTCATATGTGAGCAAATTTATGGCAACACATACTGTATTTCTGACAAAACAATATGGACACTAAACAGTTAGTGGGATATTTGATGCTTTTAGTTCGAGTGGTGATGTTGACTTTGTTTTCAGGACAGTTGTCTTCCAAACATATGAAGATGTTAACTTTGTAGGAGAGAGAGGGAAAGAGAGAATGGTGGTGGTGAGAAGGCTGTGTTCATAGATGTTTTTAAGTTTATTTTCTCTAATGGTAACATATAGAGAAATTCTTTTTCTTTAGCATTGAGATAAGAAAGGAAAAACAGGTTTTCAAGTCAAACATACCTTGGATTAAATCCAAACTCTGTTATTTACTGGCTGTGTGATCTTGATTAACTAAACATATCTTGAGTGTTTACTTACCTGTAAATTATGAGTAAAAATACAGTTGTTGAAAGATGGCTGTGAGTTTTACATTAAATCATGTGTGTTCAATTATTTAGCCCAGTCTTGCTGTAGGTGGTAAATGTTTGGTGGGCAAATGAGTGCAACCTTAATCGAATTAAGATGCATAAATGATAGGCTGTTTTTGTGAACAAGACATTAGTATTTGCTGAGTACCTTTCAGGTGTGTCAGACTCTGGGCTAAGCACTGGGGGCACAGAAATATTGAGTCCTGTCACTGACCTCAAGGAAGTCAGTCTACTGGGAAAGTCAAGCCCCTATGCCAGTGTCGTGGTTGGGGTAGGAATGACAGAGTGGGGCATAGCAGATGTCAGGAGAGTATAAGGAGGCCCAGCCAGGAGACCTTCCTGGAGGCAGTGTCCCTTGAGTTGATTATGGAAAGACAAATAGGAATCACTTTAATCTATTCAATAGCGGGTGAGAAAGGAAGAAGGAGCTGGATAAAGCCAGTGGGGTCTGAACTCACATTCATTTCTTAGTTTGGGGTGAAAGTTACATGGATTGAAACATTTTCCTTTTTCATGGAGTTTCTGCATTTTGCTTCATCTCTCCCTCCTAGCACGGGAAAATCCGAAGGGTGGGGGAAGATTGCAAGGCACACCACTGTAGCTATGGCTCCCATGCTCCACATTCTAAACGACTTCATGGGGTGACAGTGGCATACTGAGGAAGACCTGCTGCTGTTTTTTTCATAGCAGGTGTCAAGTTCGAGGGCAGGGCAGCTTGGCACTAATGACACCCACTGCTTTATACATGTTTGGTGAGCGCATACGCCAGCTACGTGGTGTTGGTACCAATGTGCGTCGTGCTCCTGGCAGGTCAGTGTGAGAGCGTTGGAGAAGGCAAGATCGCTGTCATAGTGATTAGGAAGGCTCCTTTAGGCTATGTTCTGTATCCCAGGAATCCCCACCTCTTTCTAAACCACCCTCTTCCCACATCCCTTAGTAAGTGTATTTTTCTGGGAAACCTACTTGCCTGAAAGATACTGTTATTTCCATTACCAGAATGCAAATCATTCCTGTGCATTTCTGGGTAGGTGGAATCTCTGAGGCTTGCAATTACCGAAGTTATGCAAACAGCCTCTTTTTAAGATTTCCTTAGAGTATGTGCTGCACAGGGAGAAGAAAATGCTTCGTGGAAATTGGACATTAAAATTGCCTTGCAAATACATTTATAATTGCATATAAAACAAAATGTGCATGTGAGCTGTGTGGTTTTATTTTTAATTATCTGTTTTTTAGTAAACATTCTGCTAAGATTTCAAAAAATAAAATCCCAGAGCCTCGTAAATGAATAAATAAAATATGAAGCATAATAAAATCCGATGATATAATGCACATGAAAAATGGGACAGGAGGAATGTAAATAGAAAATATATATAGTCTCGTAAGACTAACATTGTGCTCCTTTATGAAATAAATATCTAGAATATTATAATCAAACAAGTTTTAAAATTTAGAAATGCAGTCTATTATTTTATCTTAGGTTTTATGTCTAACATTAATATATTTATACTTGTTTTTGTTTTTATTAATCCACTGAAACAGCCTTCAGCTAATTCCCACAACCAAAATGTAGTCCACAGATGCTATCTTTCTATAAGGAAAAATATAAATTTAAATTTCGTGATGTGGCTTTATTGTTTTCAATGAGAAGAGTTTTATTGTATTAAGATTTTTCCACTCCTTTGTAACAAAATAGTCTCAAAATCGATGAAAGAACAGCTTAAAAAATAAATAATATGTAGAAAGGTAGGTCACTCTGCATTAATTCATACAGAAAATAGGTCTGCTCAAACACGGGTCTGAGAGGTATAATTAGTGTTAGTCACTGCTTTCACGCTGGAAGAGCTGGCAACCAACAGATGCCTGTCCTTCCTTTCCTCTCTCACCTCCCAGACTCTTGTGTCAGCAAACACTGAAAAAAGCCGATAAAAGACTAGCTTCAGCAGTTCTGAGATGGCCAAGTGAAGGTCTGGGGTTCATGCGACCTCGTTTCCGAGTCCCACCACACAATGACTGGAAGGGCCCCAGAGCACTGTGGGGAAGTCAGGTCCCTCACCCCAAGCAGCAAGAACTGCTTCTTCCCTTCCTTTCGCTTGAGGAGACTTAACTCCAAACAAACGGCTCCTGTGTTTGTTGCTGACTTTTATATATTTTGGGTCAGTATAACTGCATTCCATTGGAGAACTGCATTCTCCACTAAGCTTGCCTTTGGCAATTGTCCTGGCCATTTGCATTGGCGGTGGTGAAGTGTTTTTACTTCATTTTCATTTACTACAATTTTGATGTGTAAATCAGCATATCTAGGGCAGAGGTTGCAAACTTGCAGTTCCAAGATCTGTTTTGTTTAGGTAGCATAGTATTATCTTTTGAATCATTTTTCAACCTTGAAAAGTCAGATTTCATGATAAAAATATCCAGATTTCTGATCCAAATCAGAAAATCTGACAATGGAATCTAATTCCTTTACGGCGACAACTGCCTGGAGCTAAGTATCGATGGCACTCATGAAAAGTCCATACCTACATGTGTGCTTTCCGGTTTCTCTGATTTGTGACACCTTGCCTGTCACTCCTTTGTGTCACTTGCTTTTTTGGGTTGGGGCCAACGATTTTTGAAACTGGCTGCATATTCCCCAGAGTCACCTGGGGAACTTTTAGACCTGGGCTGCACCCCCAGAAGTTTGATTGTATTGGCCAAAAGTGGGATAATTTAATACACCTCAGATGATTCTAATGTGTGGCCAAAAGTGAGAAACCATGGCCCAGGGAGAATAGAAAGCAGGCACTGATCGTTTTCTCACGAGGTTCCCAATTCACTCCTTGCTTGACCTTGCAAGCTCCATTAAGGAAATTGCAAGTTTCTTGGTTCTTTTAAGGAGAATTGATCTAATTTACTCTTCCTTTAAATTTTGTGGGGTCATAGGGATTCATTGGGGTTGATGAAATTCCCAGGTTGGTGCTGCTGGCAGGGGATAGATCAAGGATCTTGTCTTTCAAGCAGTTGTAAATGCTGAAGATCACATTCGTACAGTTTGCACTCCCCCCCCCCCCCGCCCTTATAGAGCACACTTTGGAGAGCTGTGGTTTGCTTCTGCACATCCCCATCTCCCTCCTTCCCCTGTCCCACCTCCAGGGCTGTGCCAGGTGGTGACGTTTTGGCTGAGGAAGGGGGATGTGTCTGTGGAGTAGGTCACGAGTTCAACTTTTTTAATGCCCTTAAAAAGACAGGATGTCAATTTAAAGCCGCCTTTGTCACAAGCATTTTCAATCTTGCAGTGATTTATGAAATACTGTAAATTGCAATCACGCTGGCCCATAACATCCTGGCAGCTCCTTCAATAGCAAAACGTTCATCCAAAAATATGATCTATCGGCAGAATAAAAGTTTCAGAAAGGGAGGGTTGTCTAATAGGCAGGTGCTATTATCATGCACTTACTGACAAGGGAAAGTTTTCTCAGTAGGAAATGTTCTTTCCCACCCACACAGCTCCACGTGCATAGCATGGTGAAAGAGAATTCTGCCTTGCAGTTTTCTCTGCCTTCTGAACAGGGAAGAGTTCAAGAAGGATATGTCAGAAAGAAGAGGCGGGAGGAGAATTGAAGCTCTCATTTGCAATGAACGATCCACAGTTCTCCTTACTGTTCTCTCGATTCTTGCCCGCAGACAGGCCGTCCCTGCAGTCCTGCGGGAGGAGATGGAAAGCTGTGCACAGCAGTTGGGATGGGCCAGTTTGACGCGTCATGGACTCACAGATTTAGGTGATAAAAAAGAAATATATCTCCGTGTGTGTGTGTGTGTGTGTGTGTGTGTGTGTGTGAAGGAGGTAGGGAGAGAGGCAGGAGAGGGAAAGGGAAAGGAAAAGACAAGGAGGGATGGGGAAGTGTGACAGGGAGCGGGGCAGGACATCATTTGGGGCCCCGTTCCAACTGGTTCTTGGGCAAAGACCGTCATCTTAAAGCATAGTGATTATTCAAACCTTGTTGACAGACCAGATTAGATTCTCAGAAGAAACTTAACATTCAGGATTCCTAACTGCCTTTTGGACATGGATTTGCTGTCACCTTTGATTTAGATGTTACCAGATTCTAGAGAACTTCACCTCAGCTGGGATCAGGTGGTGGTGGGGAGGGGCACCCCGCAGTCTCAGAATTTCAGAACGTGGTGTTACTGCTTACAGGACCTGACATGAGGATGCAGGCAGGCCGGGTCCCAGGTCCCAGGCGGGGGTCCTGCAGGACCCGCCAAGACGGTCCTTGGCTTCACACAGGAAATCAGATGTAAGCCTGCAGGAGGTGAAACCAGAGTTATTGAAGGTGTCTACGTAGAGAAATACAGATGGAGAGTCCTGGAGACTCAGAAAGGAAAAGAGGGAGTCTTGCCTTGGCTTGGGATTTGGGGTTTTTATTGATGATTATAGCCTGGTACATGTGTCCTATTATGCATCCAGGAACTGGTCATAACAAGGATAGGGCCTAGGTGTCCATGAAAAGTCACTTACTCCCTGAAGCCAGGGATCTTGATGTTGATGTGTCTAGCACCAGTGATCTGGAGTAGGCCCGTGGTGGCTCTGTCCTAGCTTTCCTTAGATATCATCTATTGTGCTGGAAGGCTCCAAAGACAGCATCAAATCTTTGTCCCTTACAAGGAGGATGTACATTAAGGAGGTGTAGGGCAGGGGAGCACATCCTCCTGGGAAGAGCAGAAGCTAGAAGCAAAGGGAAAAAAAAAAGAAATTTTTTCTCTTATGAGCTCCCTTCGGTTTCCCTGTGTCAGTGACAGACTTTCTCTTCTAGTCAATCTACTCTTCGGGCTTTGCTTTGTGGTCAGTTGGGGAGATGGCTTCAGAATACTCAGGCAGGAAAAAGGAGACAAAGGGACACTTAACAGAGAAGGGAAGATGAACTTTTAAGTCAGCTTATAAGTTGAATTCCAAAAATCTTTTCAAAAAAGGCTATATTTGAAAGGGGGTACTGGTAATATATGTTTGAAAGGATGTCAAATATATATTTGGAAAGAGGTCAAATACATGTGTGAAAATAAAGTGAGGCACATTATTTGTCCTAGAGAACAAAAAAGCTTGACTTTAAAATTCTATGAAGGGGTCATGATTGCACAAGGGAGTAAAATCTCAAGGCTAGTTTTAGTTACTTGACTTTTTAATGGACAAGAAATTTCCAGATTGGGGAGGGGCTGATTTTCTCTAATATCCTATCTTGATCATCCTATTACTCCTTCCATATAGTCTTACCCAGAGTAGGATTCTCAAAGAACACATTTTGATAAATTATCTTTCCCTTATGGTCAGAAAGAAGTTAGACTTAACTTTGAATTTTGGATTTTGAAAGCACTTAATTATTTGAAGCAAACCACTAGGGAAGATCAGTTTTGTTATATCCTCTGACAAGGTTAAACTTTATAGGAGCCCCGTGCTTCCAGGGAAAGCAGTGACAGTTAAGAAATCCCACCACACATTTGTGTTTCGGAAACAGCTAACTGTTGTCAAATTAAAATTGGACCAAATAAAGTTAAACAGTCAAGGAAGACTTTGTTCAAGACTATTGCAACAGGGGTCACCACTATTGCAATCTGAGAGAGAGATATTGAACTCATTTGGCTGTATAATCCAAGGACAGCTGGGATTTATAGCCCATGGGCAGGGTGAGAAGGTCAGTGGGTAGAAAACTACTGAGAGGAATTTGGTTAGCTATCAGGAGTGGGGAGATTCTTGCTAGACTGGCTTGGCAGGATTCTTATGAAACTGGGTCAGCGGCCCAAACCCTAGTTTGGAGTAGGAGACCTAGTTAAGAAGAGTGCTCTGAGGAGTCCCACATCAGTTGAGGAGGGAGTCCTTGTTGCCACAAAGGACCATCTTGCCCTTGTTTGTTCTGAGACACACTCACCCCGTCCTACATCACGACTCCTTGAAGACTGGCAGACGACTGTCTTGTTTATCACTCTCTGTGCAACCCCAGACTCCTTTCTTTTTCTTTTGAGACCTTCCTCATTAATCCGTCTCCTCCTGGCAATAGCCCGATAAAATCATCTCCTTAGTTGGCGGGTGCAGAGTGTCTTTCACAGTTTTGGTGCTGTGTCTTGGGTAGGAGTGGAACCCTTGTCTTTGGAAACCCATCTACTCCACCCAGGTAACCAGGCCTCTTGGAGCACTTTGTGCTCAGTTTCTGATTGGTAATGAGGGACTCATGGGGAATTAGATTCTTGCCTTTGCAAAACTGAATCCTAAATGATATCTTTTGCATGTAAAATTGTCTTCGAAATTTTCAAAGTGCCCTGAATTTGTTCTTTCATGTTGTAAAAAGAGAGGTGGTAGAAATAATTAAGTTTATTTGATTTATTACTATTGATGAATTTGCATGGAAAGAGATCAAATCAGGTGAGATACTTCGCTTTCTCTAGGTTACATTCGTCTGGGTGAAATGTTAGTAATACAAATACTTCAGAAGTTGTGTGGTGTTGGAGAAGTTCTCAGAGAATTCTCAATGCCTTCGCTGTCTGTGATGTTTCTGTTTGTCAGAAACATGGGATGCTTTGCTCAGTAATAGACAACAACAGCATAGTGCTGTCAATTATAATTTAAATTATTTTTTAATGTCGACTTGGTTACAACTTACACTGTGGGTGATAACGGTGTGTATTCCTCTGATGAGACAGAATATTTCTTCCTCCTGACACCACGAGATCACTTAAACTACAAGCATTCATATATACGTACAAACTCTCAGTAAACGTCAGATGACAACTACATAACAAGCAATGTGCTAGGCACTAATGAACAATTGGATGGACAAGTTAACAATTTATTGGTGAAGAGAGACAAGAGACCAGTGATCAGAAAATAAATAAAGTTACAGATGATGATGATTTTTCTGAAGAAAACACAGAGTAATGTGATAAAGACTAGGAGGAATGGTTAAGGCTTCCTGGGGAGGTGGCACGGGTTGAGACTGGAAGGTTATCGTTGAGCCAGCCATGCAGACAGTGGGAAGAAGAGCATTTCCACCTTTCTCTGATCTCTACTACACACACCTGTTGGGCTAAACAATACTTTCCGTTTGCTCAGTAAATTTTTTTTTTTTTTTAATTTACTTTATTAAGACAGAGAGAGCCTGTGCACATAAGCTGGTGGGGCATTGTAGGGGAGAGGAAGAGGGAGATGCAGGCTTCCACTGGGCAGGGAGTCCACTGGGGGGCTTGATCTCAGGACCCTGACTCCGGGATCATGACCTGAGCCGGAGGCGGCCACCTAACTGACTGAGCCACCTAGGCGCCTCAATACAATTTTTTTTGCCTGATGTGGCAAGTAGGCTACTTTTAAGAATGCGTTTACTTTCTCACCAGTCTTGTCTACTGATCGAGAGCCAGTTGTATTTTTTCTCCAAATTTGTTTATACTGGTTGTGTTATCTCAATTATGCAAACTGATGAAATGTGATTTTGAAAAGAGAGTCACTTTTATGGAAATTAACTTCTCTGGTGTGGGAAAATCTTTCAAAAGGCAACTTGCTAAATTTTTGCTATCAAGTTAGGTGGAGGCAAGTCAGCCATCAGAGTTGGAGAAAAATTATAAAAATATGGAAGTATTTTGGACTTAGATTGCTTCACAAGAGTTTTTATGTTTTCTCACCAATTAAAGAAATTGAAACTGAAAATACTTGACAGTGTGGTACATAAAGACAGATGATGCAGAGCTATAAAAAGTGGACCCACAACCAAAACGAGTTAATCTTGGCTCTTTATCAAATGACTGGTTGAGGAGCGTACATTTATATTTTAGGTTAAAAGAAGATGTTTATTACTTGTGTTTTACCACTTTAACTTATTTTTTCTTTTCACTGACGGACGCACTCACCTGATTAGGTAAGATAAAAAAAGCACAGTATTATTTTTCTCAAGAAGAATGAGATCATGCTAGTCATATTGTTCTATATCCTTTTTTCTATTTGATATATCATTACCAATATAAAATTTTAGGTGCTATATTATATCATTAGGTGAATGGGTCATAATTTTTAAAAAATATTTTATTTATTTATTTGTCAAAGAGAGAGAGAGAGAGAGAGAGCATGCACAAGCAGGGGGAGCAGTAGGCAGAGGGAGAAGCAGGCTCCCTGCAGAGCCCAGTGCAGGACGTGATCCTAGGACCCTGGGCTCATGACCTGAGCTGAAGGCAGACGCTTAACTAACTGAGCCACCCAGGCATCCCCGGATCATGGTTTTTTAAAGCTATTTATAACAGTCAAATATTTAAGGGATTTGAACTTATTACTATAACGATTGAACTTATACACACATATTTGCATTCATATTTAATAATTTTCTTAGAATACATTCACAGGAGGTGAATGTCTGGCTTAAAGCATGGCACAGTTTTAAGAACTTTGATGTATGTGATTATCCTTCAGTAATGTCTTTTGGGAGTGAAATATTTCTGAGATTCCCTGAGTATTTCCAAGGCAGTTCGATAATCAGACTGTAGATTCTGCTGTTACAGGCTAGGTGCACATAGAGGGTCCCCAAATTCAGGCTCCTCCAAGGACAGAATGAACAAAGCCTAGCAATGAAACATAAAACAATAAAACAGAGCACAACACCGAGGACATACCCCGCAAAGTCACTGTCGTCTGGTGAAGAGCTTGCTTTTGTCAGTTAAAGCCTTTATTTTGAGTGACAAATAAAATGTAATAGAATCTGAACCATTCCTGTGATAGTGGTCCTCCCACGCTCTTCTCTGAAAGTACTTATTGGCTACCTGCATCTTTCAATTTAAGGGCTGCCCATCAGAGAATAGGCACAACCTTGCTTGAAGGAGTAATCTTCTTTGTCAGCACACCTGGCTCTCTTCTCGATGATGTCTGTATAAAATTTGTTGCTTCTTTTTCTCCAGTATACTTTGTGGTCAGTTTAAATGCCATGCTTTAAAAGGTCCCTTAGAGACAGCCCTAGAGGAAAATAATGGCATTAGTTACAAACGCCTGCATGCAGCATGAGCCCCAAATGATCCAGTAGTCAGATTTCACACCTTTTCCTCCCATAGCTGTCCCTGGATGTCTTTCGAGCCGATAATTAGGTTTCCAGGGTTTTTCTTTCTCATTAATGGCCCTGGTACTGTCAAAACCCCCATTGAGAGTGAGTTTTATTTAAGGCAGAAATTAAATTCCAACACAGAGAGAAGAGCCAGGAATTCCCGCCACATCATCCAGTGATAACAGTATCTCTTGCCACTCTGTGCCCTAAAATGATTTAATAAGGGCCCCTTTCTTGTTCCAAACTCAAATAACAACTTCCAGATTTAAAATTCTCTTTGTCAGTTATAATTAATTTCTTCTTTACTTACTCCGTGACTTTGGAAATAAGTGCTGGCTCATCTTCTGGAGCAGATCTCTTAAGCATCACAGAGGAGGAAGATGTTGACACTTTTGAGAAAAAGTGTCCCACCCTTCTTTCCAGGGTGGGAAAGCTGACCCAGAAATGGAGACTGGAAAATAATGTGATGTAGGCGAGTGGAGAGGTGGGCATGAGGGTCTGTGGAAACACAGAGACACACAGAGACCTAATTCCTTCTCAGGTGATCAGAGCCAGGCTCTAGGAGAAGGTGACCTGTGCCTGGGGGTCTTGAAGGATGGGTAAGATTTAGCGAGGCCGAGAAGATGAGCAGAAAGAGTATTACAGGGAGGACAGGGTGTATTTGAGGAAGTCCAACAGGCAGTAGGGGTATTTCAGGAGACAAAGTAGGGCTGTTTGCAAAATGACCTGCGAGCACCAGGCAGGATTCTGTCTCTCGAACCTTTTTCCCTCAAGACCTCTATCTTGCTGTTACCCTTCATTAAATCGTCATTTGAAAAAATGGCAAACTCTTGTTTTCAAAAATCTCTTAAAAGGAGAATAATACTGGGAGAAATGAATAGCAGGGTTTCCTGCAGGGCCCCAGACTTTGTTCTAGTCGCTTCGCATGTATTAACCCATCTGGTTCTTGGCCAGCCCCGTTACTCTCAGTAACCACTGTCAGTTTTGGGTGAGGAAATGAGTGCTTGGTGAGCAGTTGTCAAAGGCCTCGCCACTGGCAGGTTTCCTAGGGCTTTCCAGTGTCAGAGCAAGATCCTGGCAGGGAGGCAAAACCTCGCTGGTGTGGTGTGGTCAGGTGCCCGGGCTTCGGGGATACGTCTGATGGCAGTGCTGGTGTCCTGCTCTGCACAGCGTGTGCCTGGATATGGAACACCGGGGTACAGAGAGGAGAGGTAGAAGGAAGCCAAGAGGACTTGTACCACTTTCCCAAGTACACTTACCAGTTTCTTTCGTATTCATTTGATAAACACTTAGGGACCATCTACTGTGAGGCAGGTGGTGAGACAGGCGCGGGGGTGACAAGGACATGCTAAGGCAGGACCGTTGCTCCTGGGAAGCTCATGTTCCTGTGAAATGGTGAACACAGACGCATCACCATTTATTACAGAAACGCTCCAGTGGAGGTACACGCGATGTATTGAGGTGATCACTGTTGCTTGAAAGAGGCAGGGGAATCCACTGAGATGGTGCTTCAAGGATTCCCAGGGGATTCACTGTCTGGAGAATGTTGGGGTCTGTGTGCCTGAAAGCAGGGGAAGAGGCGCAGGAGGAAATGAAGCTGGGGACCAAGGCCTCAGGAGTCCTTCTGAGGCGTGAACTTGATCCTGTCAGGTTTTTAAAGAAGGAGCAATAGGATAGTAACCTTGTGATTCAGTGGTGATTCAGGCGACAGCGCTGAGCAAGGAAGAGATTAGAGGCAAGGATGTTACAGTGGCTGTGGAGACAGGATGAGGATTAGCAGTTGGAAATGAGAGAAAGGTAGAGAATTCCTTCATATTTTAAAAAATTATAAAAGCAATTCATGCTCACTCTAGAAAGTTCAAACAAATCCACGCATATAAAATAAAAAGCAGAAGTCCATTCCTCCCATAAGAATAACCCCAACTAATAGGTTGAATCTTTTCCAGACAGTATGGTTGTCCTGCGTGCACACGTGCACTCATCCCTACACGCACGCATGTATGCCCACTCTTAGTGTGAGTCAGACATTGATCCTGTCCTCATGGAGCTCACAGATGTCCAGTAGACTCCCAGCCCTATGAGCCTGAGGATCAGGCTGCTATTTGAGCGTTGTAGGTATTTGAAGTATAGAGAGCAAATGGATAAGCAGGGAGTTCATATTGGGAGAAGGGAAGAGGGTCAAAGATAGAGTCCTGTGAAATATTAAATGTAAGGGCTGGGCAAGGAAAGACAGGACCACAGGAAGAGAGATAGACTAGAGAGTTGGAAGAAATCAGGAAAATGCGATACTATTCATGTCCAAAGAAAAATAATTTTTAAAGGAAGGGAGGGCATGTCATTAATGTTAAATACTGCTGAAGGGTCAAGTCAGTTAAGGATTAGAGAGTGTTCATTGGATTTCACAACAAAGCATTTCTCAAATCTGCTCTCTCCTGTTGCGACTGCCTAGCTCCAGCCTTCATCATTCATGACCCAGGTGACTGACTGCCATAACCTTGAAGCTGGGCTGCTGGCCCCAGACTGATTCTCCATGTTGCTGCCAGTGTTGGTTCTTCTGAAGTGAAATCATGTCAGTCCTCTTGTAAAAACTCCCCAGTCCCTAGGGGTTACAAGATGAGGTCCAACTTCTTAGAATGGCATGGCCATCCTCAGCACCCATCCTCTCCACTGCTTCAATGCACTTTAAGCTTCCACAGTACTGAATGGTTTATACTTCTCTGAAGACATCATAAGCTTTCACTCCCCTGTCTTTGCAGTGTGATATCTGCCAGGAAAACCTTCCTCCTTTATCTCTACCAAATGCCTGCCTATTCCTCTTTCAAAGCCCAACTCAGATGTCACCTTCTCTGGGAAGCTGTCTCCCAGTCCCCTTTCCCTTCCAGTTTATTACTTTCTTCTTTTTGTGTCACACAGCATTATGGGTTTGTTTTTTTTTTAAATATATTTCTGTCTTCCTTAGTAAATTGCAAAATCCTTAAAGGCAAGATATGTGTCTTATTCATTTCTGTGTCTTTAGCACTTGGTATACTACTTGTGATATAGTGAGATGCTCAAGCATTGTATTGAGATTGATTGATTGTCTTCCAAATATTATAAAAGCTATTAAGTGGTATATTCTTTTTTTTTAAAATTGATTTATTTATTTGAGAGAGAAATCATGCAAGCACAGGTGTGGGAGGAGAGACAGAGAGAGAGAGAGGGAGACAATCAGACTTTCCACTGAGTGCCAAGCCCAACATGGGGCTCTATCCCAGGACCCTGAGACCATGACCTGAGCTGAAATCAAGAGTCAGATGCTTAACTGACTGAGCCACCCAGGTTCCCCTTTAAGTAGTATCTTTAAAACAAGCTTCCCAGAGTAGAATTACCAGTTATTTTTCAGATTTTCAGATTTTTCCAGTGAGGAAATTGATACAGAAAGGGTTTTTTAACTCTGACAAAAATAAAAACTAGAGGGAAAGTGAAAGATCATCTAGTTGAGCCCTTATTTTGCAAATGAGTAACTGAAAGTTCAGAGAAGCTTGAGAACTTTTCCCTGGTGGGCCAGGGAGCCAGAGACCCAGCTACAGTTGGGCATCCAGGCCTCTGGTTCTCACTTGAGTGCTTTTCCATCAACCACTTGCCTGTACTTTTATGTGGAGCTGGTCTGGTGGCAGGGCTCTCATGTATACCCCTTTTCTTCTGGAATGCCAGGACGGCAAAGTTGATAAATTTATTAGTTGACTCTCTAGTGATGGAAAATGGGTGCTTTAAGTGCATTTTGAGGAGCTATGGAAGATCTAATGTTTGTGGGGAAATGTACCTGTCTGAGTCTAGCTAGAGAAGAAAGCAGTGCTAGGTACTTCAAACAGGGGGGATTAAATATAGGGAATTGATTCTAGAGATACTGGAAGTTTGGAGGAGCAAATGAGAATGATAGAGTAACTTTAAGAGTAGGGACTTTAGGAAGAAGCTACTATCCTCGAGAACAGGGGAACAAAAGAGAACTGGTGGTATTGCCACAGCCTGGGGGTAGGGAAGGGGCCCATGGACTGGTCTCTGAACCCTCAGGGGTTTGCTGAGTGTATCTTCAATGAAGGTTTGCCATGTAACCGGTGCTCAGATCTTGAGGTATCTCCACCTAGTGTTTGGATTTCTGAGGAGCGTGGCCTGGAAGGTGTCTGGACTGCCGAGACGGGGTGTGGCCTGGTGGGCAAGGGATACGAGTGTGGTTGGTGCTGAGGGTACTGACAGACACTAGCAACAGGGACAGCACCTGCCTGCTGTTGTTGAAGGGATGGAGGTCATGCTGGAAGTGAGAGAGTTATTTTCTCTCCTCCCCAGGAGGTCCAAGAACCTTGGAATTTTGGTCTCTTCACTGTACCCACTCTATAAAAGAAATAATTGTTCCTACAAATGGTTGTACCTTCTTGACAATCAAAAAGGAGAATCAAAGATACTAAAATTAATGAATTTCTATTCCAAGTGAGAAGTTAAACTTTTAAAAATTAGTGAATGAAAGACATTTTCTGTTGCTCACCGCTGATGTTATATTTGTCAGCCTTTACTTATGACTCAGTACGGTGGATTATCTAATACCAACATTATCACTATCATGGATTATCTAATACCAACGTTGTTGTCTTTCTGTGCATGGGTTTTACAAGAAGAACCTAAATCTCTCAAGAATGGTATTTAAAAAAGCAACTCCAAAATTAAGAAGGAATAATTATTCCTTTAATAGCACCAGGACATGGTTTTCTGAAAAGTATATGTATATTCTGCTTTGTTATGTTCACTTTTTTTTTACATTTCTCACTTTATGGTTTTAACAGCTTTAGTTAATAGGTGTAGTTAATATACAGTATGTCTTAGTCTGGGCTGCTATAAGAAAAATACCATGGACTGGGTAGCTTCTTCTTTTTTTTTTTTTTCAAGGATTTTATTTATTTGTTTGAGAGAGAGAGAGCACGCATGAGCAGGGGGACGAAGGGGTGGAGAATCAGAGGGAGAGGGAGAAGCAGACTCCTCACTGAGCAGGGGGCCCAATACGGGGCTCGATCCCAGGACTCCAGGATCATGACCTGAGCTGAAGGCGGATGCTTTGCCAACTGTGCCACCCAGGTGCCCATAGGTGGCTTCTAAACAACAAAAATTTATTTCTCACAGTTCTAAAAGTTGGAAGTCCAAGATCAAGGCCCCAGTAGGTTCACTGTGTGGTGAGATGGTCATCTTCTTGCTCTGTCATCTGGCAGAAGGGGCCAGGAAGCCCTCTGGCATCTCTCTCTCTCTCTCTCTCTCTCTCTCTCTCTTTTTTTTTTTAAGATTTTATTGATTTATTTGACAGAGAGAGACACAGTGAGAGAAGGAACGCAAGCAGGGGGGGAATGGGAGAGGGAGAAGCAGGCTTCCCACTGAGCAGGGAGCCCGATGTGGGGCTCGATCCCAGGACCCTGGGATCATAACATGAGCTGAAGGCAGATGCTTGACAAGTGAGCCACCCAGGCATCCCTCTGGCATCTCTTTTAGGTGCTGATTTCATTCATGAGGGCTCCACCCTCATGACCTAATCATCTGCCAAATGCCCCACTTCCAATACCATCGAGGATTAGGATTCAATGTATGAATTTTTAGGGAGACAAATATTCGGACTGCATCACGGTACATCGCACACATTTATGCCTGTAACTTGACATGTGCATGGCACTGTGAGAACCTCATCGCAATCAAGGTAGTGAAACTATCCATCATTCTTGTAAGATGCCTTATGTCTCTTTGTATTTTCAAATCCTACACCTATTATCTATCTCCAGGCAACCAGCAATCTGCTCTCTGTCATTATTACATAGTCACATGTTAAATTTTATAAACGTGGGAAAAAATAGTTCTGTGAGTCAGGAAAAGCTAGTTGCTTACCCAAACATCCCTTGCCACCTTTTCCTTTTAAGTGAATCCTGATTTATATCATGGAGAGCCAGCCTTCCTCGCTGCTAGCTATTACTATGTAACTAAGATCTTCCCAATGAGATGGAAACAGAAGTGTTCTATGAAACTTCTGGGAAGACTGATTAAAGGGAGTGAACTTGGCTGGGAAATAGTCTTTTCACCTTTCTGTCACTGCCCTTCCTGCTGTGTGGAATGCATTGGTAATGACTGGAGCTCTACCAGCCATCTTGGACTATGAGGTGGGACCTTGACCGTTGAAGCCATTTACTAATTTGGTGGAGCAGCGAGGTGAACATGCATTTCTGATGTCACTATGATGCTTTTATTCCAAACCTGCACTGTTCATATCTGGATTTTACATGAAAGGGTCATAAGCTTCTAATTTTCTTAAGCAACTCTTATTTTGCTTTCATTTATCTATGCAATTGACCCTATCCTCACAAAAGCATTCACACTTCCATTTTTGCTTTCTCAGAGAAGTCATAACCATGCCACCTGCTTTTTTCCCATTTGAATTATATACCTGATATAAATCCTCTTTTAAACATTTATGTTTCATTTAACTTTGACAGGGAAGTGGTCACTTGGCTGGGGTCAAGCCAATTTCCTTGAAAAACATTAGCAAGCAAGTTGTTACAACAACTTGATTTCTGAGGCTCTGACACATCAAATCCTCCGACAGAATAAACTGTTATACATTAAGTACCTTTTTACCTTAAGGGAATTTCATGATACATGTTGCCTTCAATACTTTTAAGGGGGGCCAAGGAGAGTCCTTCTGACTTCCTTTCTCAATGTAGAAAAAGAAAGAATGTAGAAACTACAATCCTGTGTGTGGGGGGATCAAGTGTCATTAGGGCTAAAGATAAATCTTGAAACACTATTCCCTTCTTGTGACATTGATGTTGTATGTTCCCATCACTGTCCTGACCTGTGTACAATGTCAACTACCTTAGAGTGTGAAAAGGAGAGTCATTCATGTTGCGCTAGCCACCAGGTGTAAGAACGCCATGGAACCCTGTAGTAGGCCTGGCATGTTTTTTATGGACTGGGTTCCAGCCTACCTCCTCCTCACAGGCCTCTAACAAGCATCTTCTCATAAGGCAATGTGGTTCATGCTGTAAAATATAAACTTAATTAAGCTCTGTTAGGGGCTGCATTCCCTGTGAAAAAGGGAAAATGGATGAACTATAATAAAGAAGAATTGGCCTAGGCAAACATTTGTGCTATTTTTCACTGGCATTTCTGGAAATTAAGCTATTAAATCAGGAGAGCGGGTCAGACTGGTTTGATATTTATTTTTCATTCCTTGACGGCAAAATAAAAGGCTTAACTTATAATGACATAAAATCAACACCTACTGTGTTCCATTCATTAATTCTGGCGTTCTATCAAAAACATCTCCCAGGTTTGTCCAATGTGATTTTTTTTCCCTTCATAAAAGCCTGAAGCATATTAGTCACGATGCCATTATATTCTAGGTGCTTTAAAAAGCTTTCTATGATTCCTCTCATCCTCTGCCTAGCACTTTTTAGTGAGAAAGCAAAGCTGGGTACATTAGAAAGTTTTGTGGCTTATAAAAATGTCTTGGCATTTTTTCATAGACTTTGGTGGTCTCTTTCCACTTCCTAGTATTTTCAGACTATTGTAAACGGTTTACTGAAGGCAGAAACAATTTGGATACTCTACATCATATTTAACTTGGACCTTCTTTATTTTAGCTTAAACTTTACAAGGGCTTTTTAAAAAATAATGTTTCTTGAAGTCTTCATTATTTTCCACCTGGGTACACTTTTTTCTTTGCCATTTAAAAAATTTATGTGTATTGGATTTATCTTGTTCTCATAACATTTCTACCCTAGAAGATAAAGATATGTCAACTTGCTTTCTTTTCCTTAGTTTCTATTAGAGGTGGAGAGGGGCAGACAGAGAGGGAGAGAGAGAGAACCCCAAGCAGGCTCCACGCCCAGCATGGAGCCCAACGCAGGACTTAATCTCAAAACCCTGAAATCATGATCTGAGCTAAAATCAAGAGTCATATGCTTAACTAACTGGGACACCCAACTGCCCCTCCTTTCCTTAGTTTAATGCAAAAATTCCTCTTATTTCCTTTACTTGGATCGTATAATCATCTTAAGAAGGGTATAGACTGTTGGCTAGGTTTGGCGTGTCTTTCTTGACTAATGACTCCAGCTTCATGTTGGGATGCCAAATCTTTGGATGCCCAATGGCCTCATATATTTCAGCCTGGAAGCTGCTGGGCTCATG
The DNA here is from genome assembly GCF_002288905.1 of Enhydra lutris kenyoni. Taxonomy (NCBI): domain Eukaryota; kingdom Metazoa; phylum Chordata; class Mammalia; order Carnivora; family Mustelidae; genus Enhydra; species Enhydra lutris. The sequence goes on from NW_019154086.1 coordinate 14,150,439, forward strand.
GTTGCCAGGAGCCTCGCTGGGCGAGGTGTGCAGGGACCCTGCTTGGTCCCAATGGGTCCTCAGATGCAGCAGTTCACTGAGTAAAGATAGGCTTATAGAGTCATGTAAGTCTATGGAGAACTGTCCTTGGGTTTACTGCAGCCTACTTATGCCCAGAACATTCTCTCATATGCACAGTTTTGGTGATTGTTTAAGAGGCAAATCTGACCACATTTCCAACTCCCTTCAAGCTTCCTCACTGCTGTTAAGATAAAGAACTCTTTTCTCATGGCTCACAAAGGTCTGTGTCTAACTCTGATTTGTTCATCTCTCACTATTAATAGTCCCGGCACTGTGCTCCATGCTCCTGTCAGACTGACGTCATTTCATATTATTGGATGGGTCTTGCTAAGTGGTCCTGAAGTTGAAGTCACCCAGTTTGTGGTACATTGTTATAGCATTCCTAGGAAACAAATACAGCCTCCTACTTGCCATGCACTATTCAGATGCTGTGAATATATCATTCAGCAAAACAAATGCCCTACCCTGAAGAACTTACGTTCTAGTGCAGAGGGATGGACCATGCGCCATGGACATGCATGAGAAGGTAGTACGTGCTAAGGAAAAGTGTGTATAGAGGACTGAGCAGTGTGGGAGAGTGGGGCTGTGTAGGTCTCACTGGCAAAGTGACATTTGAGCAAAGACTTAAAGCTAATGAAGGAGTTATTCAAGGTTTTCTGAGGGAGCAGTGTTCTGGGCAAGGGGAAGAGCTGAAGCCAAGTCCCCAGCCATGTGTGCCTGGTGTGTTGGAGAACTAAGGAAGTCAGGATGGGGGTGCTTCTTGGGGTGGGGAGAAGGTATGGGTGGGTCCAGATCACCTGGGGCTCCTTAAGCCCCGATAGGTACTTTGGCTTTTACTGTGACTGAAAAGCAGAAGCTGATATGGGTTTTGGGCAAAGGAATGATATGATCTAATTTATGTTTTAAAGGGCTCACTCTGGCTGCTGTGCATTAGGACAAGGATAGAAGCAAGGAGAACCATTACGAGCCCATTGCAGTAATCCAGGTGAGAAATGGGCCTCACTTGGACCAGGGCAGGGGTAGAGAATGATTTAAGATGTAGGCAAATGCTGTGTAGGTTTTGAAGGCTGAGTCATAGGATTTGCTGACAGATTGGATACCAGAGCATGTGAGAAAGAGAGGAGTCAGGGTGAATCAGTTTATGGCTTGAGCAGACGAAAGGATGCTGCTCTCTATTATTTCTTATCTTCTCTTATTTTGCTGAGGACATTAAGACATTTTTGGTGAAGCTGATTCCTTCTCTGTTTGCAACTTTTCTATCAGTTTGCTTTCTTGATTGTTTAGAATAAATATTGGCTTTCCATTTTATTTATTTTTTTTAAAGATTTTATTTATTTATTTGACACAGAGAGAGAGATCACAAGTAGGCAGAGAGGCAGGCAGAGAAAGAGCAGGAAACAGGCTCCCCGCTGAGCAGAGAGCCGGATGCCTGTGCTTGATCCCAGGACCCTGGGATCATGACCTGAGCCAAAGGCAGAGGCTTTAACATACTGAGCCACCCAGGTGCCCTGGTTTTCTATTTTAGATGATTTCCTACAGTGTCCAGGAATTCTTGACTGTTTACATTTAAGAGGAAGGGCCCAAAAAGCCTCTTTGGAATCTGGGTGCCTGGGGAGGGGGTTAGTGCTTATTAACTATAGTCTTCACTATAGGGTGACCTTGTCATGTGCCATTTGGTTAGGGAATCCCTCAAAGATAGACCATTTTTGTCTTTCCTCTGCAGTTGCTGAGATTCCTTTAGAAAAGACTCTTTTGATCATACAGAGTGTAGTCTGTGATCAGGATGCTAGGTGGTTTGAGAGGGCTGGGGCTCTCCACATTCAGGGTGAGCCATGATTGTAGTAAGGTGTCTTTTCCCTCATCTGTGACATGTGTTTTAGCCATCCTCCAGGGAAAAGAAACCTTCAGTGACTTGCCAGGGTAGGTGATAGGCACGTGCTGGACTGGGCAGAGGGGAGGAGGTGGTCAAGTCCCTTCTTGGCAGAGTTTGAATCAATACACTTGTAAAGCAATCTTCATTCCTACTTCCCAAGGTACCAAGGCCACAGACTCAAGAGACTTCGAGGGATAGCAGGATCCATTACTTTGCTTTTTGACTTTTCCCTCTGCAGTTTGGAAGTCCATTCTCCCCATTCAGCTAAATTATTTTCCATTTGTCAATCTGCTTTTCAAATTTTCAATCTGCTCTTCAAATTCTGAAATTTCTCACCAGGTGCCTTCTTTTCTTTGCCCTCGTGGGTTTATGCCTTTATTTTAAAACCCCTTTTACTTCCATTTTGGCGAATTTTGCCATCTTTAACCAGAGTCCTCTTCTCCTCTCGATTGATCACTGTCCATCGTTCAGTTCTCAGCTTCCAGGCCACTTCTCTCAGGAAGTCTTCAAGCTGGGTGCTCTGTTGCTGCGTTTCCATGGTTTTCTGTATTTCTCAATCACAGTTCTTTTTGCCTCGCGTTGGAATTGCCCAATTACCATCCACCCTGCTCAACAGACTATACTCTCTGTAAGGGCAGGGACAAGGTCTGTCTGTCAACATTACACACCTGGAACCTGACACCGTGTCTAGTGCATAATAGGGTTTCAGAAATATCTGTTGACTCATTGGTTAAATAATCCCTAACAAGATTCATGGCGTTCCGAACTCGGACGGTGCTTCCTGTTGAGAGATCCTGCTGCTGTTTGCTCTTTCCTTTGACAGCAGCCACCACATCCCCAGGAGTGTCTACCTCACAGACCTATCATAGGACACTTTGAACTTAACACATGAAGCACATTTCCCACAAACCTGCTGGGAAGAGAATAACACTTTGGTGGAGAGCTTTCCTGCAGCTGTATGACAAATCTCTGACGTGCTCTTCTGTTCCATCTTTTCTCCCACAGGATTCTTCATCTCGAACGCTCTTTGAACAGCCATCAAAACCCCTAAATCTTCTTCTCAGTGTGCTATATATAGATTAATAAGTCGACTACCTCCGGCACGCCAGGTTTTCAAACTCTGGCATCTCAGCTTATCGATTTGGATCTTCTAACAAAAGGCGCCACAACTGTGGTTTCATTTTTGTGCCACAGAAAAAGCCTTTGCTAGGAAAACACTTCAGATAAAACCTACTTCAGACATCTGGGAACTCACAGCCTGGAGGCCTGCAGATCAAAGGCAGAATTAGGCACTTGAAAAACTCAGCTTTCTTAATTAATAATAAATTCCTCAAATTAAGAGAAGATTTTAAAATGATAAAAAAGTATTACTTTTTCATAAAAGTTATTTCTTCTTCTTCTTCTTTTTTTTTTTTTTTCCAGGACTGTCCTAGACTTTCTTTGAAAGGAATATTTCCCCCAAGTTTTCTTTTTATTTTTCCCGCTCTGTAAACATGTAAGGGAGAAAGAAACACATGTGCAGCACAGATACAGTAAAATGAAGCATTAGGAACTCAATAGATCCCTGAAGTAGAAAGCCCTGATAGGTTCTCACAGGAAAAAACAGTCTTCCTGACTTTCTTCTCCAACCCAGCCAGGCTGCATTCTGGGGCTGCCCTGCCCCCTCAACATGGGGTCAGCCTCCACTACTCTCTCCTCTGACAGGTCATTCTTTGTAGCACTCACAGCACTTCATCACTGTTCAGTACCTGTCTTCCCCGAGGCTCTACCCAGCCCCTGCCCACTGCCCCCAAAAGGGCAAGGATTATGTCTGTCTGGTACACTGCTGTTCCCCAGTGGCTAGAACAGTATGTAGCACTCTGAAGGCATTCAAAGACTTTTTTTTTTAATGTAAGGATGAATGAATTATAGAAAAGTAGGAGAGCTGTGGTGAGCGGCTTGCAAAGATGGCTGCAGCAATGCCTCACACCATTTTGCGACTTGACCAGGCTGCTCTTTGCATCAAGAGGTGGAATCTGTCCCCTCCACACCTTGAATCTGGGCTTACCTTGTGACTGGCTTTGACTGATAGAAAATGGCAGAAGTGATACTGCATGACGTCTGAGGTTAGGCTTCAAGAGGTCCTGCAGCTGCTGTTGTCAATATCTTGGAACAAACCCACCAATGAGGAGGCCCAGTTAGCCTGCTGGTTCACTGGAGAAGAAACGAGGTGCCAAGGCAAAAGTTCTTCTCTCCCCCAGCTGCCACACGTGGGAGTGGGGCCTTCTAGAGTGATCCAGGCCCCGCCAGCCAGCCACCTGACACAAACACAGGAGTGGGCCCAGCCCGCACAGGTGGAGTGGAGGTGAGCCATCCCAAGTGAGACCTGTCCCAAGTCTGGATCCCAAAAATGTGAGCAAGTAAATGGTGTTTTTTCCTCCCAAAGATTAATTAATTTACTTAAAAGAAAGAGAATATGCAAGCTGGGGAGGGGCAGAGGGAGGGAATCTCAAACAGCCTCCTGGATCAGCAGGGAGCCTGAGGCTGGGTTTGATCAGCAGACCCAGAGATCATGAACTGTGCTGGACCCAAGAGTCAGAAGCTTAACTGACTGATCCACCCAAACCCCCCTAAATTAAATGCTGGAGGTAATTTGTTGTGTGTATCAGCAGTGACTGATACAGGAGGATTTTTTAGATTTTTCTCAACATGGTGGGAGTTCTCCTCCTGATTCAAACTAGAGAATCTGTAAAATCTGCCCCCTCCCTTAATCCCAGTGGCTTCATTGCATACTCAAAGGTAAAAACCATTTCTGGCTTTCTAGTGAAAGCTGCTATAGATAATTCACAAAGAACAAATCAAATTAAATTCCAGAATAAATCTGTGATAAAAAGTGATAAAATGCAGTTGATGAAGAATCTACTTTTAAAGAAAATCATTATTTTTATGAATTCACCCTGATTATAGAAGTGATTCATACTAATTATAGAAAATTTGGAAAAATCAGATAATTATAGAGAGATGATAGAATTAAAATTCCAAATATGAATGCTGTTACTAGTGCTAATGCATTACTACTATTACTACTACTACGTGTTGGTGGTGAGCGTGTTCTGGATATTTACTTAAAAACAGCCTGTGTGGGGCACCTGGGTGACTCAACCAGTTAATCATCTGCCTTTGGCTCAGGCCATGGCCCAAGGGCCGTGGGATCCAGCCCTGTATCTGGCTCCCTGCTCAGTGGGGAGTCGGCTTCTCCCTCTTCCTCTGCCCCTCCCCCCTGCTCATGCTCTCTCTCTCAAATAAATGAAGAAAGAAAATATAAAAAACGAAACAAAACCCCCAAACCAGCTGGTGCAAGAAGGACATTGACCCTCCTTTTCCCTCTAAAAGCAAGAAATTAGTCTCTCATGTGAAGGAACCTTCTCGCACCCTCTCCCAGGAAAGCAGGAGGGATCTGAATCACCAAAGATAGGGAATCTATCTCTAAGAAGGCTGAGAAAACCATGTAAAAAACCTTGTTACTGGAGTGCCTGGGTGGCTTAGTGGGTTAAGCCACTGCCTTTGGCTCAGGTCGTGATCCTGGAGTCCTGGGATCGAGGCCCGCATCAGGCTCCCAGCTCTGCCAGGAGTCTGCTTCTCCCTCTGATCTTCTCCCCTCTCAGGCTCTCTCTCTCCCAAGTAAATAAATAAAATCTTTAAAAAACAAAAACCTTGTTGGGGCGCTTGGGTGGCTCAGTGGGTTAAAGCCTCTGCCTTCGGCTCAGGTCATGATCCCAGGGTCCTGGGATTGAGTCCCGTATCGGGCTCTCTGCTCAGCGGGGAGCCTGCTTCCCCCTCTCTCTCTGCCTGCCTCTCTGCCTACTTGTGATCGCTCTCTCTCTGTGTCAAATAAGTAAATAAAATCTTTTTTTAAGAAAGGCTATTTCTTGTTTTGTCTTTCTTTTTTTCCCTTTATTTTATTTTTATGTTTCTTAAATTCCACATACGAGTGAAATCATGAGGTATCTCTGTCTTTCTCTGACTGACTTATTTCCCTTAGCATGATACTCTCTGGCTCCATCCATGTTGTTGCCAATGGCAAGATTTTGTTCTTTTTTATGGCTGAATAATATGCCATTGTATGTATATAAAAGTCTATTTCTTGGGGCACCTGGGTGGCTCAGTGGGTTAAAGCCTCTGCCTTCGGCTCAGGTCATGATCCCAGGGTCCTGGGATCGAGTCCTGCATTGGGCTCTCTGCTCAGCAGGGAGCCTGCTTCCTCCTGCCTCTCTGCCTACTTGTAATCTCTGTCTGTCAAATAAATAAATAAAATCTTTAAAAAAAAAACCTTGTTACTGCTTTGCTAATTTGCTACCCCAAGTTTAAACCCCTTGGTCTTATCAATTCTTCACAAATGTATTGTTTCTTTGTCTAGAAGGCATAAAAGCTGCCCACTTCAGTCACTTTTTTGAGTCTCATGTTTTTATGGGCTCCTGTAACATACAGAATTAAATTGGTTTTTCTCTTATTAATCTGCCTCATGTTAATTTAATTATTAGACCAGCTGGAGAACCTAGGAGGGAATAAGGAACACGTTCTCCTTCTCTACAGGTGTCTCCGTGTTAGACTGGCATATGCCATTTTCGTCTTATGCCTAGCTGCTTTTGAGGAGATTTTTGGAGTTACAGTGAACAGACTTTCAAAGGAGTTAAACATAGCAGTTGGTGTATCATTTACCTATTGTGACAATGATGTTGGCTAACAGACAACCACAAAATTGAGTGGCTCAAAATTAGAAGCATTTACTTGAGAGTTAGTAGGTCAACTTGGGTGTTTGGCCTCTGGGCTGAACTTCTTCTTGAGCCTGTGCTGAGCTGAGGATTGGTCAGGGGCCGGGTAAGGTGGCTCTCATATGTGCAGGGGTCAGCTCCTGAAAGCTGATCTGGGAGGTCTCAGCTGGTATGACGAGGTGACCAGACTCAGCTCCATAAATTTCATCTTTCACCAGCATAGCCAGGGAATGTACTTTATGGCCCAGGCTCCTGGGCGCTGATATTTAACATGTTTTAAAAAAAGATTTTTATTTATTTATTTGTGTGTGTGTGAGAGAGAAATGGGGGGTGGGGAGAAGAAGAGGGAGAGATTCTCAAACAGTCTCCCGGCTAAGGGCAGAGCCTGATTTGGGCCTTGATTCCATGACACCAAGACCATGACCTGAGCTGGAATCAGAGTTGGCTGTTTAATTGACTGAACCACTCAGATACTCTGAAGAGCACTGATTTTATTTTATTTTATTTTACTTTATTTATTTTATTTTTTAAAGATTTATGGTGGGGGCAGAGGGAGAGAGAACCTCAAGCAGACTCCCTGCTGCGTGCAGAGCCTGATGGGGGCTTAGTCCCACAACTCTGAGGTCATGACCTCAACCAAAATCAAAAGTCAGCGTTCAACCAACTGAGCTACCCAGGCACCCCATTTTTTTTTAAAGAAAGATTTATTTATTTGTTTGAGAGAGAATGGAGGGCGTGAAGGAGCACTGATATTTTATAAAAGGTCAATCTCTGCAAACCTCTATTGGTAAATTCTGTCCCTGGGTTAAGGTAATCAAACCAGTGCTGAGAGATGCCCACGGAGAATCTGTAGGCATACTACTGCATAAAGAGTGGTAACTGTCATGGTTCATCTCCCCCTCTGCACTGAAAAAATAAAATAAAATTTAAAAAATTAAAAAAATTAAAAAAAAAGGGACTGTAAATGTGAAGGTCCAGCAAATGAACAGGGAAAAAAAAAAATCCCATCAAGGGGTGGATCCAGAAGATGTTCCATCGACCTAGCTCGGCCATGGCTCCAACTCCCACTTCGACCAAATGGGAGGCTTCTTTATAGCAGAGGAGCAGCCTGTCCACCAGCCCTCTGCCTCTAGAAATACAGGCCCTGTAGGGTACATAGATCTTCCAAAAGTTCTGCCCCTATTCCTGTAGGCAGCGCCAGTGGCCTGTAGAGAGAGTGGGGAAACTCCTGCGGATGCCTGGTACACAGATGGATCTAATCAGGGCACCCTGTCGGGGGACCGCAGCTGCTATTCAGTCCAACACTGACACCATCTGGGTGGAAACAGCCAAGAACTGCATCCAGGGACTGACCTGAGAGTGGTGGTGGGAGGGAGGTGGGCTGCCCTGGAGAGCCTCGACAGTTAACCCTTTGCAACTGGCAGTTGGGCTGTTCTAAAGAGATTAACTCTGCGGTTTAGACATTGGGAAGCCAAGGGATAGATGACAATGAATGAGCCCTGATGGGATCAGAATATGTAGAAATACACTGGAGTTTGCCTGCAAAAGCCTGAGGCAGTTCTCAAGGTCTTCAAGACCTGCTCCAAGTGGCTATGTATGCGGTGCCCATTGTGCTTTCAACAGCTTGTTTCAGCAGCAGTACCCAGTCTGGCAAATGCTGCAGCTGGCGCTACTGGTGGATGACTCAAATGTAGTAAAGCCTTGGACCGTCCTTTGGTCCTCATGGCCAAGGTGGTTTTACTGACATGCCTGCCCAAACATCCAACGCTGTAAAGATATGGAAATTGTGGGAAACAGCTGTCACCTGGGCTCTCACCATGAATCAACATGCAGTGGCTGCTGAGAACACCAAGCCCCATCGTGCCTGGGAAAGATGGCGTCTACTGGAATTTGCAGAGGAATGTCCCACTGGTATGGGTGGGTTACTTTGCACTCCTAGGGAATGGGAATCTACTCAATTTCCACTGGGATCCTGTTGTCCTGCTATAAGCTGAACCTGTTAAAATGCACTATACATGAAATGGAATACACACCATTGAAAGAGAGGAGAAGGTTTGGGTCTTGTCAGGCATGTCCTGCTCCTAGTCCATCTCCTCATCCCCAACAGTGCTGCTTCCCCAGACCAATATGTATGGTATGCACGACCAGGTCAAATTCTTAAAGCTGCAGCTGAAGACTAGGGCACAAATGTAATTTTTATAGAAGGGGAAGACCTCCCCATACAAGTTCCTACTAAATATCTGTCTTTTTGACCTTTGACTTCTGCTGTCACTGTGGTGTCTGGTCATGGGATGGACACCTGCTGGAAATATCTTTCTACAGTGGGTCCCTCCTATGCCCAACATAGAGATCAATACAACTCTTGGGTATGTGAGCAGCTTCCCCTCAGGATAGCTCATCAGAATTGCCATAGTTGATAGCACCACTCCGGGGAGGGGATTAGAAGGCCCTAAAGCAGCACATGAGGGAAGAACAAGATAGGACTAGTACTAATCCATCTGATATTACCAATACTGATCCAGAAACCTGACCTGTGCATGTACCATAATAACACTGGGACTGGGTATTCTTTTTTTTTTTTTTTTTTTAAGATTTTATTTATTTATTTGACAGACAGAGATCACAAGTAGGCAGAGAGGCAGGCAGAGAGAGAGGAGGAAGCAGGCTCCCTGAGGAGCAGAGAGCCCCATGCGGGGCTTGATCCCAGGACCCTGAGATCGTGACCTGAGCCAATGGCAGAGGCTTTAACCCACTGAACCACCCAGGCGCGCCATGGGACTGGGTATTCTTACTCTGTCAATCAAACTCCACAGATAGCTACTGACCAGAAGTATCCGAAAAATACCACCATTAGAACCATGTGTAGCTGTGCCCAGATTTGGGATGGGTTTATGAGACTTACCTCAGTCTATGGATCTTTGAGCACACAGGCACACCTATGTCGAGAACAGAAAAGTTAAACAGAAGTAACCCAACTGTACCAGGAATTTGGGATACCACTTGAGCGGTGTAATCATTCTCTTATATTAAAGGATAGTGACTGGTTGGGCTGCCCAGGTATTTGTTGGGTAGCCCTGAAGAGAACCCAGTGGTTGTGTGTTATCAATCTTTGGCCATCTCCCCACTTAGGTGGTTGGGCCACTGAACCCTGGGTTTTCCCTGCACACAGGGGAGAATCCACTCGAAGGTAACAATTGCCTACCTCCCTCTCCTCAAGTCCAGGTGAGCACATTCTGTTTTCTACTGGCATGATCCACTGCCACCTTTGTTCCTTCCATTGGCCCGGAGGACGTTATAACACATATCAAAGCCATACAATTTATATATAAATTTATATAGTATACTATAGCACACACTAAGGTCAGGCCATACTAAATTCACGCAACAAGCTTTAGCCAGTAAAACCTATCATCACGGGACGCCTGGGTGGCTCAGTTGGTTGGACGACTGCCTTCAGCTCAGGTCATGATCCCGGAGTCCCGGGATCGAGTCCCGCATCAGGCTCCCAGCTCCATGGGGAGTCTGCTTCTCCCTTTGACCTTCTCCTTGCTCATGCTCTCTCTCACTGTCTCTCTCTCAAATAAATAAATAAAATCTTAAAAAAAAAAAAAACAAACCTATCATCACTGAACACTGAGCTGTCTCTAATGAAAAAAACGGTCTTCCTAAACAGAATGCCTTGGACATCATTACCGTCTTGGAAGGATACACCCACGCCCTTATCCAAACAGAATGTTGTGTGTTCATACCCGATAAGCTTGGTAATGTATCATCTTTAATGACACAGAAATGCCCTGAGTAATCTGGCCCCCCACCCTAGGGGACTTCAATCAGTGGTTTGGATCAAGGAGCTCTTGGTAAAAAAAAAATGTTACTTATTTTGGGCATCATTATCTTATCTGTGTTTTCTCTTGCATGTGTCTATACTATTGCTAAGGCATCTGGACAGCTGCCCTCTGGAGGGGCCATCTCCAGGCTAGTGAAACCCCTTGCTGCCTGCTACCAGCATATTGGGAGGAGGTGGGTCACAGGGAAGGAGTGTTGGAGGAGGGCAAGGAGAGGACATGACCTCTGGTTGATCCCAAGATCTACATCCCGGCAATCAGAGGCTCCTCACTCTGCCTGTGTCCTAGACTTGTTTTGGGCTTGCCCTCCCCACACCAGAAGCTTCCCTAAGGATGCAGCTTTGAGAGAGCAAGGTGTAATTGTGGATTATATATGTGATTGAACTCAGCTGAAGGCCATTATATAAACACGTACCATCTTGGCGGGTGGGTGCAGAGATCTGCTCTACTGGCGGAGCCCAGACAAGCCTTGCAGGTAAGTTCCCTTGCTTACTAAACCTGCCGCAGGCCGACCTGCAGTGCTCACTCCTTGCCCTGTAGATACAGGGCCAGTTGGTGAACCAACAAATCATTATTTGGAGTTTCTTATGGGGTCCATTAATATATTATGCTAAGAAGTTTCATGATGTAATGTCAGAGTCAGTCTTATGAGAGAAAAATCTCTTAGCAAGTGGATGTTTGCTGTTGAATACTAGACTGGCATTTTACTTGGAAATTTTGCACATATATTTATAAATAAATATGCTTTATAGGGTGGGTATAATTTTCTTAGATAGTTTATAAAATCTGTTAAGCTCTTTTATAAAGGGCATTGTATAGCTGTAATAGTTTTCTAAGGCTTTGGGAGCACTTAATAATGTGGAAATTATCACTCTTAAATATGGAAAAAAATCAATGGTAAATGTTTAGATACTGGAGTCTTTTTGGAAGTACTGTGGTGATAAAAGTTCAAGTTTATTTCATGATAATTTATGGAGTCAATGTCTCCTTGGATTCTATTTGTATAATTTCCTAAAATTTATTCATTGAGTTCTTTCGCAAAATTATAAAAACAGGTCTTAAATTTTTGCTTCTATCTGTGCTTATTTATTGAATACTTTTCTCTCTTATAATATTGAATTTTTAAGGGAGTTCTTTTCCAAAGAACTAATTTTTTGATTTATTCAATTGTGATTTTCAGAAGAAAAGTTTATTCATGTCGTCTTACTTTGCTATATCCTTTTACTCTCCTTAAGTTATTCATTTATTTATTTATTTTTGGCTTCCTCAACTCTTATATTGTCTTGATAATCTTGATAATGAAATTTAAATGTTTAGGTATAATTACAAACCAGATACATGTTATTCTAAAAAAAATTTGAGCACAAAAATAGATTATTTAAGTTTATAGATTTACCTTAATGTAGCTTGCCAGGGGTGCCTGGGTGGCTCAGTCTGTTAAGCATCTGCCTTCGGCTCAGGTCACAACCTTGGGGTCCTGGAATCAAGCCTGGGTGGCTAACTCCTGGCTCAGCTGGGAATCTGCTTTTCCCTCTCCCTTTGCCTCTCTGCCCCAACTCCTGCTTGCTCTCGCCCTCTTAAATAAATAAATAAAAATCGAAAAAAAAAAAAAAAAAGCCTTGGCAGAAGCCCACTAATTTTTATATATTTTCATTTTCATTTCATTACATAGTTTTAAAATCCCAGTTTTGGTATATACCCTGATCAAATATTTCAGTGAGATGTTTTGTTTTATTTTATTTTATTATTATTTTTAAAGATTTTATTTATTTATTTGACAGAGAGAGAGAGATTACAAGCAGGGGGAGTAGCAGAAGGAGGGAGAACTAGGCTCCCCACTGAGCGGGGAGCCCGGTGTGGGACTCGATCCCAAGACCCTGGGATCATGACCTTAGCTGGAGGCAGATGCTTAACTGACTAAGCCACCCAGGCAGCCGTTAGTGAAAGGGGTTTTAACCTAACATTCTAAATGTTAAAAATGTTTTAACATTTCTAAATACGTGGACTATTTTATTATTAATGGTTGTTACCGTATTTTTACTAATTGATTACAGTCAGAGGAAGTGAGTTACAATTTTTGTTTTACTTTTTCTTTATTTTCTTTGCAAACTGACTCAAGATTAATTTTGTACGTTACAGTGATTCTTGAGAAGATAAATTCTCTGCAAGGTATACAATTTAATATTGAGGTACTAATTTGTTTACATCTTTGAACTGAAACTCGTATTTGAATTGTCTAGGTATCTTTTCTACTTTATTAATCCAAATCTGAGGGAAATCCTAGTCTCCCGCTATAACTTGGGGAAACTGAAAGTTATAGTTCCAGTAAGTATGGGTACTGAGTCAGACAGGTTGGGCCCAAATCCTAGCTCTGCAAATTCCTACATCAGTGGTCTTTTAAAGCCTCAGTTTCCCTGTCTGAAAAAAATGGATAATAATACATGGCTTCATTCGAGCTATGAATATTAAATGGGATATTTATTCTATGTGACTTCTTGGCACAAGATGATCTATAGTGAGAATCTAATAACTGTTGGCTGTTACATATTCATTTTGTTCCACTTGTATTTCTCATAGACTCACTTTGGATGTTATGCTTTTCAGGGTATCTTAATACTGTGTAGCTTGTATTAATATAAAAACTGCTCTCTTCCCATTTAATCCTTTTTTTTTTTTTTTTTTTTTTTTACTTTGAATTCCACTTTGTCTGAAATGAAAATTGCTACATTTATCTGGTAAATCTGTTTGATTTTAAACTGGTGGTGCCAGTTTTTAGATCTATCAATAGCGTAAAGCTGAATTTTGTTTTACAATCCTGTGTATTACTTATATAAAATTCTAAATTATAAAATATTTCAAGTATACTTAAAATTACAAAGATAACCTAGGGAACATGCATGTAGTCTCCATCTAACAACATTTAATATTTTGGCCTGTGTGCTCTAGAAACACAAATACCCATGTGCATACACATATATATACATATGCACACAGTATTTCACACTATTTCAGTCCTAGGTGAAGCCCTCTTTGCTCGTTCCTGATGGCTTTGTCTCTGTCTTCCTGCCCCTGAGATGATTACTGTCCTGAAATTGGTGTATGTATCAATGCATACAAGTTCTTATACTTTAAATACATAAGACAGTATTCATAACGATATGTTATCATTTCATGTGTTTTAAACCCTAAATGAATGCTTTTATACTCTAGTATTTTTCTGTAACTTGCTCTCCAGTCATTAAGCATCGGCTCAGGTCATGATCCTGGGGTTCTGGGATTAGGCCCTACATTGGTCTCCCTGCTCAGTGGGAAGCCTGATTCTCCCTCTCCCACTCACACTGCTTGTGTTCCCTCTTGCTGTCTCTTTCTCTCTGTCAGATAAATAAAATCTTAAAAAAAAAAACAAAACAAGTGAACAAAAAAACCCTTGCTCTCTTTTTCAAGTTTTTAAATTCTATTTTGTTTAATTCATTTTTTAATTTAATCTCTGATGAATTATCTTTAGTGTCTTCAGCTAATATTCATACTGTAGATCTATTTTGATACTCTATCTAGAATGCCTTTCACTTTTCGTTTCCTCTAGTCTGTCTTTTTCAGAGGTGTGCATTTCTTCTGATTGTTCCATTGATCTCTAGAATTTTTTTTTCCTATAGTTCTTATGAATTTTTGTGTCCTTATGTCTGAATCAAAACAAAAGGTCCTAGGCCTGGTGTTTCCCAACAGAGAAGGTGTATCAGCCTTGGTTCCACTCTTAGTACAAGTGAATCTTGTTATATAAATACTGCTCTCAAACCTATGGCTGCGAAGTAGATTATTGTACAGATTCTTCTTCCAATGTGTATTGTTCATTAGATATTGAACTTATGCACTTACTCTGGTTGAGGTAGGTGTCCTACCCTTAGTACCTGACTTCTGACAACTGGAAGCAAGGTCGGACATGAAACACTGCAAAATTCTGCCTGCTGCTGCTTACAATTCCTAGCTTTACTCCTATTTCTGTGCTGGTGCTTCTCTTTCCAGGACACAATGTGGCATCCTCTATCTACATGATAGTACGTGTCGATTTCTGAATTGTGTTCTCTGTATGGATGTAGGAAAGAAGATATTAATTAAGGGAGAAGCTAGTATAGTGGGCACCTCAAAAGAAGTATCCATGGGATTGCCCCCAACTGATTTAGACCCTATAACCTTGAACCACTGGGCAGGCAGAGAGTATGAGATGGAAAGAGTGTCCCTGTCTTTGACAAAAGCAATATGCTCAGGGTCAGTATCAAATCTTGCGTTTGCCTATTACTTTGATTGTGAATTTTGTTCTATATAGGTCTAATATCCCATGCAAATTCTTTTTTTTTTCTTTTTAAAAATAATATCCTAATCATTTTTTAAAAAGATTTTATTTATTTATTTGACAGAGAGAGAAGGATCACAAGTATGCAGAGAGGCAGGCAGAGAAAGAGGAAAGCAGTCTCCTTGCTGAAAAGAGAGCCTGATTTGGGGCTCAATCCCAGGACCCTGAGATCATGACCTGAGCCAAAGGCAGAGGCTTAACCCATGAACCACCCAGGTGCCCCTGCTATACAAATTCTTCTTACATTAGCAACAAATTGACATTTTAGATTTTCTGTATTAGATATTTTTATTTTTTCTTTAATTTCACATGTATTTTTAGTGGGATGTTAGGAGAAGTAGTACTGAGGTCTGCAATTCAATGTGTTATGAAAATTGAAATCCACAAACAGTCAGCTTTAATAATTATACTATACTGATTTAAATAGACTAGTTTGGGGTTTATACAACCTGGGGCAAAGAGGGAGCTTAGTGAAGGACAGAGCTATGTAACAAGGAAAGCTGAAAAGAATCTGGAAAGAACCAAAGGAGAGATGTTTTCCTTAGTCACTCCTGGTGAACTGTTTCATTAATCTCTTAGTAGAAATTGAAAGTTAAAGTGTAAATACACCAACTGAGGTCAATTGACAGGGAACGTGTATCTTAAAGAGAAATGTGAGTCCATGTCTGGGCTCAGCTACAGATTGAGAGCCAAGAACAGTTCGGAATGGCTGCTGTGCTGTAGGATATGTTGTGAATATACAACAGTAGTACTCTCTCAGTGGATTAATTACTGCAGTACTTTCTCTTTTTTTTTTTTTTTAAAGATTTTATTTATTTATTTGATAGAGATTATAGGTAGTCAGAGAGGCAGGCAGGGAGAGAGGAGGAAGCAGGCTCCCCTCTGAGCAGAAAGCCTGATGTGGGGCTTGGTCCCAGGACCCTGAGACCATGACCTGAGCCGAAGGCAGAGGCTTTAACCCACTGAGCCACCCAGGCGCCCCTGCAGTACATTCTCTTTGTGTGAGTTCAGGTCCTTTGAGAAGCCGAGGTCAGCATGGGATTATATATGATCGAGATTTTGGGGACAAAAGCTAGTGAAGGGTCAAAAAGGAGGGACAGGAGTCAGTAGGTATAGTCTTAGGTGATGCAGGTTTAGGACTTGTGAAAGGAGAGAGGAAAGGAAGGGTTGGGTAGCAAGAGTTGCAGATTGCATGTATTTCTGAGAAAGTTTGGACCAGGTTGATAGGAAGTCCTTGAGCAAATACTGTCCAATGGAAGAATCCAGCCTTGGACAGTATTGGGCTAGGTCTAGTAGCCCCGGTCAAGCTCAGTCACTGGGTGGGAACACCAGGGGAAAGTGTGGCCTTGTTGTGAATACCACGGTGGATCCAAAGAGTGGCAAGTAGGAGCATCAGTCTCCATTAACACCTGCCATTTACAGAGAACATCCTATGGTCCATATAATTTTAATATTTCATTTACAAAACAAACTTGTGGGGGCACCTGGATGGCTCAGTCAGTTAAGCATCTGACTCTTGATTTGGCTTAGGTCATGATCTTAGGGTTATGGGATCGAGTCCCACATTGGGCTCTGTGCTCTGTAGGGAATCTCTCTCTCTCCCTGCCCTTCTCTGTGCGCTCTCTCTCTCTCTCTCTCAAATAAATAGATAAATCTTTAAAAAAAAAAAAAAACCCCAAGCTTGTAAGGTGCATGGTATTATCTCTATTTTATGAATAAAGAAGCTTCCACTTGGAGAGAATAAAAAAGTTAAAGTCACACAATCAGTAAATAGCAGTGCCAGAGTTTGAAGACAGATCTATAGATACATATTAGGATTTTTTGGTCTAAAGCAATAGGAAATATTTTTTTAAGAAAAGAAATTTATTTTTAAGATGTAGGCACTGTTGTTGTACAGAACACAATGGCAGATACACAGCCACAATGGCCTAGAAGCAGGGATTGGCATGCTGTGGGGGCTCGCTTTCCATTTCTCACCTGTGCTCCTCTAGTGTATCTGATTACTTCTTTTCTTTCACCACAGAACTGGTTCTCTTGTGTATGGCAGAAAAATGGCTGCTGACAACTCTTGAGTTCAAGAGAACATCAAAGATTAAAGCTGGAACAATTTCTAAAGGAAAGGGATCTGCCTCACCCAGAATCACCTTTAGGTTGATTGGTTTGGTTCATTTGCTGGGGGCTGTAATCTAGTGAGGAGAGTCTGTAGGGGTGAAGTGGGGATAAGGGCATGCTTCTGCAGTTATCATGTAAATGATAGGAAAGGGGAAAGAAGTTGCCAGAAATGGAAGTGTTAGGTATAAAACTCAATAGGTGCCCACTGCAAATAAATTCTTCAATGAGGTTGAACCCTAAATGTACTTGCCGTGAAATTTCTGTGTATAGTAACAACACTGTATATACAACCATTTAGCAGGTTATATTCCTGATTGAATATGCACTTATTTTACAAAGATAATGAAACTGCTTTTACCTGATAAAATATTCCATAAATTTATTATTATTATTTTTTTAAAAATTTATTTATGAGAGAGAGAATGCACATGAGTGAGAAGGAAAGGGAGGAGCAGACTCCCCACTAAGCAGGGAGCCCAGTGCAGGGCTCTATCCAGGGACTCTGAGATCATGACCTGAGCTGAAGGCAGATGTTTAACTGACTCAGCCACCCAGGTGTCCCAGATGTGTTATTTTTGACATGAGCAACCAACGTAGAGAAACAGGAGAGTCAATTTGCATTGCACTAGATCCCTGGGGAGGAAGAGGTTAAAGCAGCTGGCCCTGATCTATTTCTCTCCTGATTACTAGGAAGATGCTCCTGGGAGAAGGAACAAGGCAGGTGAACCAGTCTAATCTCTTGTAAACATGTCGATGGCTAAAACATCTAGTAAAAAAATTAATGATGTTTGTAAGGAGGAGAATACTTATGTTCCTGGTTTAAGATTACTTATGGTGACCAAATTTAGGATATATGGGTTTATGGGGCATGAGTTTCTAGAAAATGTCCTGTAAGCTTGATATGACGTGGAGGTTTATGTCCTAAATATTTCTTTATGTGAGGCCCCATGTGCCTTAATGGAGACCTCATTATTACTCTGGGCCAGCACATGTCCAACATTAGAGGGAAGGACTGTGAGAATCCCATGGAATGTTCCAGAACTTTTCTACTTCATCTTTGCTTTTGGATTTCATATATTCTTTGAAATTATTAGTAAACCTTGATGCTGGGGAGATCTTTGATTTGGGTAAGCCTGATTGGATAATCTAATCCTTTATATTAGCTTAATCCTTCAGTAAACAATTAAGATCCTTATAAAGCATGTCTTCTCTACAGAACTATCTCCCCACTGGCACTGCTGGAAGATAATACTATGGACAGAATTGTGTTCCCTCAAAACTCATATATTCAAGTCTTAACTGCCAGTACTTCAGAATGTGACTATATTTGAAGATAGGTCTTTAAAAAGATAATTAATTAAAAAAATGGTCATTAGGGTAGGCCCTAAACCAATATGATTGATGTCCTTAAAAGAGGATGTTTGGACACGTAGTGGTACAGAAGGAAGACTGTATGGATACCATGAGAAGAAAGCAATCTAACGTTTTAGAGAGAGGCCTGAGAAGAGATCAACCCTTCTGATACCTTGATCTCAGGCTTCTAGATTCCAGAAAGTGAGAAAACAAATTTCTGTTGTTTAAACTACCAGCCTTTATTATTTATTATAGCAGGCCTACAAAGCTAATACAGTTGGAAAGGGGGATTATATCCCCCTTTTTTTCCTTTTGTTCACCCATGGAATCCATGCTAGATCCAACCTTATTGTTTTGTGCGTTTTCTTTCCACGGTTTTCCTTGTTACCTAGAATTCCCTACCCCTTATAATATGTAGAACATTTTTGTGACTTGAAAATTCCCTTGCATATTAATATTAATGGATTATTATCAACAAATAAATCATTTAAAGTGGAAGAATTCTACTGCATCATTTTTCTTTTGGTTGTACTATTTTGTTTATGCTGATAGAAACTATAGGTCAAACATTGTACCTATGATGAATAGAGTAAATTATCATGGTATTTTGGGAATATGATAAAATATGAAAAGTTACATAATATGTATTTGGATATGTAAGAATATGTATTTGGCTATATGATTATTACTAGAGATTCTGAATAGTTTTACTTCATTTAATTAATGTGTCCCCTCCTTTTTATTTGCCTCGGAGCTTTGCAAATTGCAAACTTTTCAGTATTCTCAAGAGATTCTACCCTGATTATTATAAAGGCATGGGGAGTTTCTACTATCATTTTAAGTGGAGAAGTTCCCTAGGGTGAATACTAGGAATTTGAACTATGGCATTTAATATTTTGGTTTGGAAAATGTGTATGACTTCTTCCCCTAATGGAGCAGAGGGGAGTCACTCACTGTTACGTATAAAGGACATGGGGGAATCTAAATATTGAATTTTTATCTCACTCTTACCCTGCTTGCTAGTTTGTTTGAGCTATTTGAAAGCATTCAGGAATGGATATTTGACATAGTATTCTGACTTTTCAAGCAGCTTTGCAGTGGAAGGGGGCCAGTCAGCCTCTCTCCTTTACTAGCCCTCACCTCCATTTTCTGGGCTCAGGTGAGTGTACAGTCTAGGTAAAGAGTTTCAGTGCTCAATGTAAATCTATTTGTAAATAAAATATCTGCCCGTTCCCTACCTCTTGCTTATGTTTTTTAAGGAATAATATGCAATAGATGGTGTTTAAAATTTTTAAAACTGTGGGAAGACATTGTTCCATACTGACTCTGAGAAGAAGTCTAGAGAAGATATAAAAAAATCAGGAAGAGTGATTAAGGAGTGTTTTGTAGGTTTGTGTGTGTGTATGTGTATGTGTGATTGGTATTGCCAAAGGAGATAGAGATATTTGAGCAGATGAGAACTAGGTTAAGTGCCAAGTTCTGAACAGAAGAGGGCAGAGGGTGAGAGGAGAGGGGCCGTATAATTAGCTTCCTTGAAAGCAGTATCCCTAGGAACCTCTGGGCAATGAGGTATAGGAGTTTAAGGAATATTTCCTAAGGGAAACTATAAAGGTCTTTATTTCTTCCAACAATCACAAGGTGTGCATTAGGGAAGAAATGTGTGTCTAAGGCTGAAGGGCTTTTGTTTTCCTGTCTGAGGCCCCGAACAGTTATGGGAGCTCTTGGTTCTCCCTGTTCTTCTTGTCTCAGGTCACCTCAGTAAGTGCTTACTTATTGCCTGTGAGCTGCCTGGCCCTGTGCCAGGGTTAAGGGAGTCTGGTTTTAGAAGACTGCATCAAGACGAATAAGGACTTGTTTCTTCACTTAAAAAGTTTACACTCTGATTATAAAGGAGAAACTATAGAGGTATAAGCTTTTCTAAACTCTAATTGCCTAGAGATATTGAGTACTTGTCAGTCTGAATGGAAGAACTAACCAAAGAATAAAGGGAGAAGGAAAGGAAATTTTAATGAAAAAGGGAGAGAGAAATACTACTGGCAAGTAAAAGATTCAGACACAGAGGGTATCCTCTAGCTTGTAATACTATGTATATGGGAATCTTCCCAGAAAAGGGGAATTTGGATCTTTTGAAGAAATGGTACCTTCTCATGCTCCACAGAATGATCGTTTAAAGTACTAGGTCCTAGTCTATGTAGGTAAACCTGTTTATAAGGCCAAGGAGGGAGAAGTGTGTAATGATGGTTGGTGTCTTCTCATTTAGGCCATAGTGTCAGTTGCATGGGGGTAGTTTTATGCCAATTTGACATGGGAAATTGGACAGTGCTCTGTATTCCTGGGTCAGGGAGATGAGATGTGATGCAGAATTTCTGCAAATCTATCCAAACCTGTCATCCATTATCTCCTTTTGTTAATTCACATGATGTTGATTGTATCTATCAGAAGAGACTTGTGGTGAGTAACAATGACCTAGAAGTCCCATAAGAAATGCAAGAACGGTTATACAAGCAGCATCCTTATTACTTCTTGCCTGGGGATGGAGCCATAGATGAGTATTAAAATGACTTGTTGACTTATTTGACATGCTTCTTAGAGGGTGCAGGCATTGTCTGTCTTTCCACTGTTATAACCTGAGTTATTACCACAGCACATTGAACAAAGTGTTTTCTCAATAGAAGTTTGTTGAATAAATACATGAAAGAGGGAAATATTGATGTTGAATGGATGACGGTGGTGTTGCTAAAATAGAATTTAGGTTTTTGATCCATAACTTAAGACCTTAGCATGGTTCATTTTTGGCAAGATGAGAATAGATCTCAAAATTATGTGGTTGAGATTTAAAGAAAATATGAAGAAGACAATCAGATACACTGGCAAAGACTGTACTTTTGGAAAATGAAGGTAGTAAAAAGGAATGTTGGAGATACCTAGTGATTTGCATGGAAAATCAGCAATGGTAATGGAAGTCAAAATTATGACCTCTAACACTTACATACCTTTACGGAACATAGGAAAGGAACAACACATGTATTTATTTATTTAGAGATTTATTTATTTATTTTAGAGAGAGAGCATAGGTGTGGGGGGAGGGACAGAGAGAAACTTCAAGCAGACTCCTGCTGAGTGGAGAGCCTGATGGGGGACTTGATCCCATGACCCGTGAAATCATAACCTGAGCTGAAACCAAGAGTCAGACACAAAACTGACTTAGCCACCCAGGTGCCTCTATTAAAATCATTGTGAGATTTTAATACATGGCAAGAGGTTTATATACTTTCATAATTGTCATTGAGATTCACTGAGATATTATTCAAAATTGAAAGATAGTGATAGTATCCCTTTTAAAGGAACAGACATACTGTGATATGAAGTTAGAAATATAGTTATGTATCAAGGAGACATAGATTACAACATTGTGAGTTTCTATACTGGTCTGTCCCTGAGGAAAATTGAAAAGGGAATCAGAAATTATATTATTGGAGGAGTGTTTTCAAGCTTCTTGGCCAGATGGAAGGAAGAGATAATGTGCTTTTGATAGAGGTCCAAAAGATGACCTGTGTCAAGGCACGGTCATGATTGAGGGATTTTAGTTATTAAAAATCTGCTAGAATTCTCAACCTGCTAAGAAGCTCAGGCTTGCAAGCTCACGAGGTCTTTTCAGAAATTGGTAATAAACTCCCCAAACATAGGCCATTAGAACAACAGTTCCTCTGGGTCTGTCTCAGATATATAGAAGGAATTTATTGACAGTTGAAAGGAGCAGAAGCTTTGGGGGATGTCCTTTGACATCTTAGAGTTCATGATAACCACTGATGGAAAACCTGGCAATGTCAGCCACATGCAACACACAGTTCCAGAGGGTAGATTTAAAAAAAAAAAATCAAGGAAAATATAGACATGATTTTATGGCATCCTATTTCAAAGAGAAGATGACAGTATATTTAGAAATACAGTTTTAACTCTGCATATTATAAACAATCCATCTAATAATAATTAGGAGGAATTCCAGAAAGAAATTAAGATAATTACATAGAGAGATCTCCAGTGAACTCAGATTTTTGTAAGATATGTGTAAGTGATAGAAAAAAGGGTACAAATAAATTAAAAAGTATATAAAGATGATGCAAATGGTTAAGAATAATGTCTATAAGGCTCAAGCACACTCAGATTTGCAGAAAGTACCACTGACAATATAAATAAAATGGAATTTCTTCAATATATTCAGAGAAAGTAAAAGATCAAGCAGAGGCCGTGTACCAACATTGGGAAGTAGATGCAGTATTATATATTACCCGGTAGAGTTCCTTGTATCAGCTTGATCTTCATACTGAAAAGAGGGGGGCAAACATTGGAATGGGAAATGCAAACTCCGTACAAATCAATGAGAGAGCATTAGCAGTTCAAATGAATCCAAATTTATAAAGCAAATGAATGGCACCTTAGGGTACTCAGAAAATTCAAACAAATTAACTGAATCACTATTTGTTATTACAGAGAAATTGTGGAAACTGGGCAAGATGTAGGAGACCAAAGTCAATGAATTATTCTAAAAATCTTTAAATGAAAGCTGATCTCTGTAAACACAATACTCATTTCTGTTACTATTTAGTCATATCTCTTATTAATCTATTACAACTCCCCCCAGCCTTTTTTTTTTCACTGACAATTTTAACACAATCCCAGATATCATGTTATTTTATCTCTAAACATATCAGTATTCGTTTAGAAAATAAAAAAGGTTATTTTTACACATAACCACAATACCATCAGAGGTGGCTTATTTAACAAAGATTTGTGATTTACCGGAAGTGGAAAATGATCACTGGGACATAGAATGGTTTGATACAAGGCTGTACTAGACTGGCTTCATCTTTCTTTGGGATTTCTTAACTTGCTAAGAAATGAAGCCAAAATGATACTATATATCTGAACTTAATAAAGAAATTTGACAAGGTCCTCTAAGTTGTGGACAAGATGGAGACATACAGATGGGATCCCAATATTCAACTGAAATAATGGAGTTCTGTTCAATTGGAGGGAAGTTTCTTTTCTTAACCTTGTCATTTTAAATATTTTTTTGTCAATGGCTTTGAAGAAGAAATAGAAGGTCTGTTTATCCAAGTTGTGGATAATAGAGTCATCAGCCAAAAAAAATCTTTGCTATGTGGAGGAGAGACTGACTCCAATATGCTAGAATTTAACAGGTCTGAATATATCGTTCCTTATTAGTTGCCAAAAATTCTGCTGTAGAAGATAGGAGGTTTCATATGGCACTGAGTGCACAGTTGACTAATGGTGTGATGAGGCTTCCAAAGAAAAGAGAATATGATTCAAGGTTGTAGGAATGCGCATAGATGTCTCAAAAGACAGCAGTTATAGCCTCGATCACTCTCTTTTCTAGTGGGTCACTTAAGGGGAATGTAGACAGATTATAGATAAGAGATATAAAAGGAAATAACCAGTATAGGTCAGCCATGTCATTTAAACAGTGTGTTGAAAGAAATAATAAATATTCTGGAAAAGAGATAACTTGGGTGATGTAATAACCATCTTCTGATGTTTGAAGGACTATCATGTGAATGTATAATTACATTTTTTGTGAAGACTTGAGGTTCAGCAGTTTAGCCAGTAATAGAACTTCCAAGGAGACAGATTTTGGCTCAAGATATGGAAGAATTTTCAAATGGTCAGAGTCATCTAAGTGGAATGTGTGTGATTTATTTTTAAGTCACGGGAGGTGTTCCAGAACAGAGGCATCATTTCATGGGATGTTACAGCAGGCACCCAAACTTTGGATGATTAAGTAACACTTAAGGTCTTTTTTCATGCCTGAATTTTTAGCATTCTATGAAACTGTTTTCAGCTTGCTTAACTTCAAAGAGCCCAATTTTCTAGTAATTCAATCCAAGATAATTATGTTTTAACCTCAAAGGGATGGTACAACTTAAATAGTGTTCTTGCCTAGATTCCTTTCTCCCTAACTTTTTGCCTGATTTGTATTCAAGTGACTTCTGACTGCCATCTTGTCTTTATGAAAATTCCTCCCTCCTTTAAACTCAAGCCCTTTTTACGATATACATATGCAGTTTGCCTATAGCTTTCCATTTTCTAGCTCTGGCCAGATGGAAAGGCTCCTTGTCATTTGATTGGCAGGAGTTTGTGACAAACTTTCAATAACAACCCAAAAAATGTTCTAGTTCTCCTAGGTTCTTACATTTGACCAGCTATAAAACTTTACATAAAAACTCAGTTTTTTTTTTTTTTTTTAAGATTTATTTATTTTAGAGAGACCCAGAGGGGGAGAGAGAGAGGGCACGGGGTGGAGGGGAAAAGGGATAGGAAGAGAGAAACTTCAGACTCCAAGCTAAGTGCAGAGCCTAAATGCAGGGCTCGATCTCACAACCCTGAGACCATGACCTGAGCTGAAACCAAGAATCAGATGCTTACCTAACTGTACCACGCAGGCAGCCCATGAAAACTCATAGTCTTTTTACACTTGCAAGTTTACATAATTGAAGTCTAGACATTATAACCTCCACAATTACATTAAAGTCCTTCTCTCATAAATGAATTTATTTTGAAACCCATTTGGCTTGCGGGAGAGTTTGAGGTAACGGTGGCAAATACAAATAGAGGTGAGCAGGGATATGAGGAGATAAAATTGGAGACCAGGATTTGGGGGTGTTTCATAATGGATAGTTTGTTTTCTTGTAGAAAGTAGTGGGAATTTCAATTTAGGGTGAGTGTCCTCCCCTGGTATTACTCCAAGTGTGTTCTGATAGTTAGGAGACTTGGATTTCTTTTACACTCAGACCAAACATTAGTACTAAGAAAAGAGTAAAAGAAAATAGAATTTATATTCTTTTGTGCCATGGCCTGTGCTAGGTACTTTATGTTATCGCCTTTAAATCTCAGAATAACCCTTGGAAGTAGGTGGTAAAAGATGCAGGTAAGGAAACCGTACAGGAGGTCGCATACTTGCCCACATATATACACAGCTAGTAAGCTACAGAATGGTGATTTACGCTGACATACGTTTGGCTTTTCTACCACACCACGCTGCATTCTCTGTTGCACGGATAGAGGTAGGGGTCTCAAGATACAGCATTTGGAAATGGAGCGATGAGGCCATAATGATCTTTTCATCATTTTAAGCAGCAAATGGCTATTTTCTTTTAATGGAAAATTCATGAGATTAAAATATCGAATTTCTGGAACCCCCTTGTGTTCAAAGCAGATAGTTCACTTGAAGAAGCCATAAGGCACATGCAAAGTTGAAGCCGTCAAATACATCAAGCAGGTAGCTCAAAGCATTCTGTAAAACCTGAAAAAAAAACCAGAGGTTGTTTTTTTAATAATTCTCCAGCTTTCCTGGGTGCTGCTGCCCAACTGATGTGGTGAATTTGCTCGACCTCAAGTGTTTCAGGTGACAAGATTAAATCAATATGGGGAAAGGTTTCTTGACCTCCATATATCTTGACTTCAATGAGATCTGCTTGAGAGGACTGCAACTCTAGGTTCAGGGCTGTAGGAAGCCTTTTGGCAGCTGGTGGCGTGTCGGTGGAGGGCTGTGATAATGCACCCCCACCAATTCCCTTATCTCCTGATTACACTGCTTTTTAGAAGCTATCCCTAGAGTAAATCTCTTCAATTGATTTTGCTGTCAGGAGTCAGTTCGAGTTCACATAGAAAAGGAAGATTAGTACCTCACTGGTTAAGTGCTTTAGCAATTTGCCCTACATGTTAAATTATGGGCTTTATCAGCTCAGAGCTGCTTAATTTCCGGAACAGGGCGAAAATGATACCATTTGGGCCAACGGTTGATCTTCACATTTCAGTCATTGGGGAGTTTGGCGGTTTGAACTTCTCTGTAACTTTAGTAAAATCCTCCAAGTCCTGGGACTGATTTTCAATAGCGTTGGCAGTTCCTGTCTCTCTTGATAAATTGCACGGTCGCATTACTCTGAATGGCTGTAGATTCTGCCTCCACTATCTCTTCCGATTGCTTTCAATAAGTATAAGAACTTGCCAAAATGATAATACTGTTAGTGTTAGTGTTGTGTTAGTGTTAGTGTTGTTTTCCAGTTTGTGTATTGTATGATGCAGCATACAAATAAACCAAATCAGCAGCATTACAGAGAGGACAGATCAGCTGCAGTCTGGGTCAGTGAAAGAGGTTGGACTACACTGCAGTTTTAGTCCCCAATTTCTGCTATGTCTGTTACAGGAAAGACAATATCTCATTCCTATCATAGTCTTTGTTATCCTCATAGAAACTCCTGGAAACAAAATCCCTCTCTTCTATTTGTAAGTTATTTTACCCTCCTTGAAATCTCTTAACAATTTCTGTTACATGACTAATGGGACTTTTATTTGCAAATCAATTTTTGAAGGAATGGTAAGATTTCTAGTGAATCTTCTTGTTGGAAGTTGGAAGAGGCTTGGTGGTGATAGTCTCCCCTGTGTTATTCTTATCTCTAAGTGTTTTTTTCTTTTAATGGATGAGCGTTAATGTTCACAAAACAACCCCTTATATTTTTTGTGAGCAACAGAGTAATAGGTAGATCTTACTCCCTAACTTGTTTCTGATCGCCTTGACTTCTGATCATTTCTCTTCCCTATATGGACCTTTACTTGCCCATAGTGTCTCAGATGTCCTCTGCCTTCCCCCTCGCTGCCAGCTGAACAACTTCTGGAAGGTGGACTTGGCATGCTTCCAGGCTGGAAACAAGCTATGCATACTGTGCACATGGACATACATTACGGTATCCATTTGATTTCATTTTGGAGGACTTCCTTGAAGAAGCTTTTTCTTTTTTTTCTTTTTTCTTATTTATTTTTATTTTTCATTATGTTCAGCTAGCCAACATATAGTACATCGTAAGTTCTTGACACAGTATTCAACAATTCATGAGTTGCCTGTGACAGCTAGTACTCATCCCAACACATGCCCTCCTGAGAAAGTTTTTTCTAAATTGTGAACTGTAGGGTGGATGTGTAAGCATTACCCAGGTAGAGGGAAAAAAAAAAATCAGAGACAAAGACCCCAAAATGAGAGAGTGTAAGGTGAAGAGGGAAAGATAGGAACAGGTGAAGTTGAAGTAGGCAGAGCTGGATTTTAAAGGAACTTTTCCAGTTTCAGTTTACCTTGCTAAGGAGTTTGTTTATTCTGACAGAAGGAAGGGAATGATTTCCTGGTCCTTCAGAAAGTTTGTAGTTTCTAACAGCAGTGATTTACTTCCCCATCTCAAACAGTATTGGTCTTTGCCAAACAAGGATGTATTTCCTGCAACGAATAGAAGGGCAGATAAAAATCCTTCCTACTGTTTTTCATTAACAAGTGTGAATCCTGAGCACATTGAGCTTCAAACCTATATCTTGTGATGAATCATTCTTAGTGATTAGTCATTTTTGAAAATCATATTTCTTAAATTTGTAAAACCTCCTCCACTCAACTGGATCATTTAAAAATGCAAAATCTGATCACGTCCCCTTCCCTACCTGAAACTGTTGACTAGCCTCTCATTCCTAGGACTTCTAGGTCTTTCATGGTCTGTTCCCACCACATCTCCAACGTCATCTGCTTATTCTCTCCCTCAGTCCCCTAGTTCAAGTCTTATTGACTTTCGTCCAGGCCCTTGTCTCTCCCACCCTAGAGAATTTGCACGTGATAACCCCTCTTTTTATAATATTATTTTGTTTCCTTCTCACCCAGCTAATGTTCACTTCTCCATCAGATCTCTATCAGGTGGTCCCCATCATGGCCTCCCCAGGGGTGATTTTCTCAGCCGTTCTCTCTCACCAGATTGGATTCCCTCTGTGGTACTTATCTTATACTTATCAAGAATGATACGTATGATAACTCCTGCTTCCCAAGAATTAGGGCCTTATGTCGTGTTGATGGGTCCAGAACTTCATTTCTCCTTTTGGTATGTGTATCTGGAATTTCTTGGTAGAACAGTCAACCACAAAAGATTTCCTCACTGCTTCCTAGAATAGATCTTCATTGCTCTTTTGTGTTTCAGTTGGCTTTGTTCTCTCCCACTTCAAGCAGTGACTGTTAGGTCCATTCCAGCATTTTCAACCACTTCTCAGTATTCTATGTAGACTCTTCTTCCTTCCTTGTCCCTTCCATGTAGCTATTCTTCAGGCTTCTGCCCTTATTCCTGTTCTTTTCTCCCCATCTCCCCATAGTTATCACACTATTTTCTTGACCTCTGCAGCAACTTAGACCCCAGTGACTCTCAGACTTTATGTTACTTCTCTTTAGCATCCACGTTTCCTTGAGCTCAGTTGCATTTTTTTTAAAAACAGTGGAATATTTCACTTTGAGATGCTGAAGGCACCTTATAGTCTATATTTAATATCAACCTCTACATTTCTTTTCCCATTAACACTGCTCCTTCTCTCTTACCCAAGCATGATATCTTAGAACTGATTCTGACTCTTCCCTCTTTCTAATTTTTTTCCACTTTCACCTCTACACTCACTTAATCATCAAATGCTGTGAGGAACACCTCTTAAATGTTTCTAGAATCTGGCTTCCCTATTTTTACCTTTCTCTAAGACAACATCTCCCTAGTCTCCCTCAATTGAAACTTGTGTCCAATTTACCCATCTATAGTTTAGTTTATCCACAATGTTGTCATCAGTGTTAACATTCCAAAACAAATACAAATTTGATCCTCCAACAATTTTGGCTAAAAATCTTTGTTAATTATGCATTTTCTATAGGATGGTTTTTAAGCTGCTGGCATGTTGTTCAATGTCCAGGTCATCTCTTGTTACTTTCCCCAAGAATTGTTCACTCTGATCATGTTGGTCTTCCCATTATCTACACACTTGCTTCCCTCTGTGGTTTTGCTCATTCATGTTGCTTCCTCTACTATCCGTTCCTTCCCTGTCTGGGTTACTTCTTCAATCTTCAAATGTCACCTTCCTTGTGAACTTTCCCTAGAACTCACTAGTAAGAATTACTAACTACCCCTTCCTTGGTATTGCCACAGTATTTAGTATATGCCTTTGTACCACTTATAATAAATGAATGATATACATATGTGCATAGCTATAGTATGTTATTTTGACTTACGGGAATACTCCCCTCACTAAATAGAAACCTTGTGAAAATAGGGAGAACATCTTCATATGGTCTTTACATCTCCAGAGCTTAGTCCAATGTTTGGATCTAGGAATTTGAAATTTTTTGTCAAATCAAACTTAGCAAATGGTGCTAGTGTGTATTGAATGAACATTCTTCTATTTAGAAAATGGGCACAGATTGTTGACAAAAAGGGTAAATATGAAGAAACAAACCATGGGTATTTTTAAAGTCAGCACTGAGTGAATCATTTAAGATATTAAAAGGTGAAAATATAGTTGATATGTATTTGGTTTAATGTATATGTCAGGCATTAATAATCCCTCTTTTTGAGAAAAATAAATAGAGCCTCAGAATGGTTAGATGTCAAGAAATCAAGCCCCTCATTTTTGTTTTCCTGTCAAGTTGTCTAGATGTAAGAGAGTTGGGACAGACCTATGAAGGCTGTATTGTTAGGCTGAGGCAGAGGACAGGTGCCATGGCAATGAAGACAGGTACATTGAGAGACACACTGATTTTAGGGAAGACAAAGTGATCCACAATAAAGTCCGCAAAGGAGTCATTTTAGAGGTTATCCTGCAGTTGAAAAAAATGTATTTACTTCTAATTTCAATTCATAGTATTTTCTGCTGAATGGTGAAATTAGTGTTCAGTGATAAATACATTTTTTGGGGGTAAACTTGGCCTCTGCTTGGCTCATTGGTAGTCTGATGAGAAACTTTACTGCACTCAGTGTCAAGGGTTAGGCATAAAAGCATTTCATTCTGAAGTTAAAATCCATTTCAGTCAAGTAGATTGGAAATAATTATATTGTAGTACCAACTCACAGTTTTCTAGTTTTAGAAAAGGGAAGGTTGTAAATGAAATTTAGGTTAGAATAGGAATTTAAAATAATGATATACATGGAATGTTGTGGTTAAAAAAGACTTTACATGCATCTAATTTACCCAGAGAAAACTGGGGCTCTGAAAAATTAAGTGATTTGTCTAAAGTCAAGTAAATCAGTGGCCAAGCTTTGGTTGAGCCTGAGCGAACTGAGTCCTTGTCCCATACTGTTTCCATCACCATAGCCTTGATTTCCCATAAGAATGAAAGTACGCTTCTGAAATTTTCCTATCTTGGGCTAGTGATAGCTAGTTTTTGCTGCTTTGAGAGCAAAAAAATAGCTTTTATTCAGTTAACATTTATTCAGTTAACATTTATTCAGTTAACTCTTCTTGGATTGAAGAATGTTTATCTACTTAGAGAGTTATATCTTTGGTATTCAACACCCTCATAAAAGAATAAGTCACCTTGGGAAGGTGTATTTATTTTCCAGAAAATTACTAAGTATGTCCCATCAGTTTAAGAAATACTTCATAACAAATAATTTATTGAATTTTTTGAAAGTGCCTGGTACAAGATGGTCTTTGTAACCTGCTAGGGTAAAAGTAGTTTCTTGGTTAAGTCGTTGAATTTAGTAGAGTTTTGTATTTTGTTCTTACCAAAGTCATGTTTGATGTGGTAGAGTCAGCTCTACCGCTGCTGTTGTAGCCTCTAGAAGTGCTGCTTTCTTGAATATTAGCCCAAGGACTTCAAACCTTCTGTTTTGAGAGAAAAAAGAAACTAAAAAGAAAAGGGAAAGATATAGGTGGCAGGAGCAGGCAGCCAGAAATCAACCCTCAAAACTTCCTTCAACTCTTCTTCCTTAATTTTTGCAGAATACTGAATTGATGACAAAGACTTTCATGTATTCAGCCATTTTATTTTTACAGGAGCCCTCCGAGGTATCATTGTGGGTATCACTGTATAATGAAAGCTATAGCTCAGAGATGTCAGATAATATTTCCCATGTAATAGACCCAGCACATTGCAGAACGGGCATCTGGCCAAGGTCTGAAGACTCCTAGCCTATACTTCTTTCTTTTCTCCCAGTTACATTTCCAGTGTGGAGCCCCTCCAAAGTTAACAGCATTTCAGCCTCTTGTGGGGTTCCTCTCAGTGTTTCATCAGACACTTGGGCACGGGAACAGAAAAGTCAGTAACTTAGTCTTTCAAAGATCTCACATAACCAGTTTTGTTTGGTTTATTCCAGGATTTTAATAATCTTCCAATAGGAGAGTTTTAAAGATGTTTGTGGAAATGAAAATCATAGCTTTTACAAAAGTGATGTCTCCTATCTTTCCAAGAAGAATCCAAGTTTCTCAGGAGTATGGATTAGGCTGTTCTGTTTCTTTGACTTTATCTTGTCCTTGTCCCCACAATAGTTACTAGCACGATATTCTACTAGAGAGAGAGATTTTGGATGTTAATTCCTGAGTGATACTACTATCTAAACTTTCATTTTGCTCCAAAACTCTATTGGCCTATACAATGGAAAAGAAATTTATAATATTATACAGTCATTCATAGGTCATTCAAATATACATACATGTCATTTCAGAAACTCAATTATAACTATGCAAGAATTCTGTAGATCCAATCCCCCTTCCCAAATTCCCACATTTGTTTCTACACTAAATCCAATTTTCATGTTAAGTTATATACATAAAATGACAAGTATGTGTGTGTGTGTGTGTGTGTGTGTGTGTGTGTGTGAATATGTTTTTTATGTGTACATATGTCCCAATTCTGCACATCAGCTCCTCGCTATATCACTATCAGGCCTTCTCAATATTGGTGATGCTGGGCTGGATCACTTGGCTAAGACAGTGACAATAGAGTTTTCCACTATTGATGCACATTATCCCTTGAATAAATAAATAATCTATGGGTAATACTTTGAGGCTGTGTGAATGTCTAAATAACTTTCTTATCCATCTGTGGGGAAAAAAATGAGCCCATGCTATTTTCCTACCTGATTTGTCTTCTATTAACTCTACCATAAATAGTATCCTTTTATTAACTCTACTCCATGTGATATCTTTTTCAAATTTACCATCTTGGGGGGCCGCAAACCACTTTCAGTTTTGATGCTTCACAAGGTCTTGCAGAACTTAGAAAAGCTGTTGTATCCATGGATATGGTTTATTACAGGGAAAGAACACAGATTAAAATCAGCAAATGGAAAAAGTATGCTGGGCAGAGTCCAGGAGAAGTCAAGAGCAAGCTTCCAGTGGAGTTACATAAACAGTTCTTACTTCTTCCAGCAAACAAGTGTGACAACATATATGATGTATGATATCATATATGGTATATGATGCATTGCCCACCAGGGAAGCTCACTTGAGTCTTGGTGTTTAAGTTCACTTGGTGTCAGTCATGTAGCCATGGAGCACAATTCCTCCCTATTTTCCTGCCACGAACACCAACACCGCCCCCTCCAGGTCAAAGTAATATAGCATGGCCTTGGGGGGCCAGAAAAACAAAAATAGACAGTCACCCTAAATCTCTTTCTTACCATCAACTATCTGGTGTGGTCAGTTTCAGGTGTACAGAGACAATCTTATCAGGCAGGATATTCTAAAAGCTTAGAGGTTTTATCTCTTGGGGACCAGTTAAGGGCCAGTCCTTTTTTTGGAATGTGTAGGGTTTGAGTACACATGCCCATTGAGTTAATCCTTTACTGCACACTTCCACAAATATATTAATTCTTCTTTTAACAGTTTCTTAAAAAAAAATTTCCTGTCTTACGTCTCTGGCCTTCCCTTCTCTGTTGTACTTATTATGAGTCCTCAAAATGTCACTGACTAGCTGAAAAGTTGTGTATAACATTAGTGGTACATGTATTTCTAAGAAAAGGGATGCCATAATTAAAAAAAAATTTAGACATAAAAATGAATCAGTATCATAACTTTCAAAGTTCTTTTGTGAGAAGCTGAATAATAATTTCTAAGTTTTCCTCATCTAATCTAATGAAACTCATTCGTCCCCTCAAGAACCAGCTTTCACACTAAATTAAATTTTTCTTATTTATTTCTGTTTGTATAATCACTAGTTTCATAATGTGATAGTTTTTTATTTCTTTTTTTAATGGCAGTTTTGTGATCTTTCTCCTGCAGTAAAGCTTATGTAATGTTTTTGACATGACTTAGGAACTCAGTCACCACTTAGAACACTGTTCTACACAAATTCAATCAAGGTCACAACCACTCCACTGAAAATTAATTTAGGAATATAATTTGCTTGTAATTTTAAGACTTCTTGTAATTTCTTGGCATCTGAGGCAAAGTCTCTTTTTTGTCCTATTTATAGATATTTTTTATAGCTATATAAAGCATTTGTTAAAAATAAGGCTTAGTTCTTAATCCACTGTTAAGTTTCAGAGTGCTGGTGGACTGTTTCATTCAGTGATTTTCTGTTCAGTGCTAGAATATCTCATAGATACTTAAGGTGTGTTAGTAGTCAGTATTCTTATATACACATAACTGAATCCACTGTGGCTTGTTTAATTAGATGCTTATGTATTCAGGGAAACAAATAAAGCGCTCAGAGTTTCATTGAGAAGCCTGAAGAAACATGCTCTGGCTGAACTCCTGCCAGAAGCACAGTGCAGGACCAGGCTACCAAGGAGCTGCCTCTGCCAGGAGGATTGGGGCAGCTCCCCAGGCAGCTCCTACCATAGTTCCTGACACCAAGACCTCACCCACTGCCGGCCTCAGTGCCAGGAAGATAGGCATACTGAATCTTGCTTTGCTTGCTTTGTGTAAATCCATCCCAAGTCATGAAAGTCTGAAGTGAGTGCTTTGCTCTCTAAGTGACTTAGTTTTGAATTAAGGTCCTACACAAGGATACCTGATTGGTGGCAATTAAATAACATGTCGAATGCTAGCTACAGAGAGTTTGGGGAAATATGATTTTCTAGCTTACCTGCTTTAGCATGCTAGAAGGGGGTTGGAACAGGTGTTGGACCAGCAAAAACCATTATCTATCATAGGAAGGACAGATGTGATGAGTGGCTAATGCACTTATTTCTCTCAGTTTTCCCATCTATCAAATTGGATGCCATGTTGAAAGGATTACCTATGCCCAGCAGAGCACTTTTATGCCTAATAGCAAATGCTTTCTTTTTCGTCTATCAGTTAGGGCCTGAACAGAGAGTAACTTTCTAAAATGTATTCAATTTCATGTATACTGGTGTGGGATTTTCTGTTTTCTCTAAACAATAGTTGGGGCTCTGTAGGATCATCTCTGATGAACTTGCTTCAGAGCTGGAGGGTGGGGCATAGATGATGGAGATTCTGAGATAAATACACTAGAAGTTATGGAGTGAGGTTTTAAAAAAAATTATCTGAGGAGATTGGAATGATTTATCCTGAGACGTAGGCCTTTGGAATTCTAAAGACCTCAATTCTCCCTGCCACAATTTTGTATTTGTATGTCATCCTTTACATGGAGATAAATATTATTTGACTATTTTGCACATTTTTATCCTAATATCTTTACTTCCCCATGGGTCCAGCCACGGTGGTGTTGTGCCTAATTTATAGCTTACTAAGTCTTGAACGATGTCCTTCCTCAAATGTGTGAAAACATTAGAATGGAATTTCCTCTGTTACTAAGTGTGTTTAAGTCTTGATCCCTTGAGCAAAGGCCTGTGTCTTATTTGTTGTCTTTAATATTGAAGACTTTTGGCAACTTTTAAATTCCCTTGTTACCAATTTCTTCTCAGTAGCAACTGAAATGCCCTGGAAGTAAGTTGGTCATTGGGGGACAGTTCAGAGAAATGAGTATAATTTCTGCACTACCAAGAGACCAATAGTAAATATATGTATTAAACATTATAATGTATTCAATAAAATATCCAGGAAATTTTCAGGGCTAAAATAACATATTTTTCTTAGATTCCACTTCAGGGTTTAAAAGTTTTACATGACTAAAAATAACAAATCTCCGTACCAGTTTTGGCAGATTTATCTCCAGCCGTTGTTTATATAAGAAACATGTATCCGACTGAGTTTCACAAATAGACTTGAAGTAATTTAGTTTAGAGCACAACATTCCATTTAACCAAGAGGCTGCTGTGAAGGGAAGATGTTACCAGTTTCCAAGAGTTCTCCTGCTGACATTTATGCTCTTATAGCTGCGAGCTCACTAATGCCTTCACAGCCCAGCTGTAGACATGAGAACTGACTTCCCAAATGAGCTTGATTATTCAAGTAGAATTATGTGTTCAACTATAATTCCTCTCATTGTGTGATCTTTTAAAAAGTGTGGCCCATAAAGGAATGGAGGGGCATATTATTTGAAAAAAAATTCACATCAGAGGGACTGAAAGAGTAGGACATATATATTAGAATAAACCAGAACCTTATTCAAGGTTTTGTTTTCAAATAATATGCTTCATGCATTTCCCTGTAAATGACATGATCAAAAGAAACTCAGACATGTTTGCATCTTTAGCAACTCAGTCTGTGTAGTGTCCTTGGGCAGTTTTTTTTTTTTTTTTTAAATAGAATTATTTTGGGGATGTCAGTTATATTGATGAGTTCTATTGAACTCAGTTTTTTTAAAAATAGAATTATTTTTGAGATGTCAGTTATATTGATGAGTTCTACTGAACTCATCACCTTTATGAAAAAGTTAAAGACTTTTCTTGTCTCCAAAGGTGGTATATTTCATCCTGGTTTGGAGTTATTATTTATTTATTTATTTTAAAGATTTTATTTATTTATTTGACAGACAGAGATCACATGTAGGCAGAGAGACAGGCAGAGAGAGAGGGGGAAGCAGGCTCCCTGCCGAGCAGAGAGCCCGATGTGGGGCTCGATCCCAGCAGCTTGGGATCATGACCTGAGCCGAAGGCAGAGGCTTTAACCCACTGAGCCACCCAGGCGCCCCTGGAGTTATTATTTGGAATGTCTCTCATGTTGGTAGCTAAGATGGACCAAGGTCATCTGGCATTTGCAGAGGCAAATGGGAGGCAAAAACGTCCTCAGAATATGAGCTCAGAGGTGCACCAAAATCAATTTCCAGGTATTCATAACTGATCATATATTTAAATTAAGTTGGTTCATCCTCCCCAGCCCCATCTTCAACAAAGAGAGAAGTGATATATTATGCTTATTGGTGAAGTGAATGTTATCTGAACATTTGTGCATTTTGAATAGCATTTAATGGAACTTGATAATGTTGAAGGATTTGCCCTAGCATATATCAAGGTTTATTATAAAGCTTTGGTGATTAAAACAGGGTGTGGCAGACATTTAAATAACTACACAAATAGAAGAGAATAAAGAATGTGGAAACACATGCAAATGGGGAAATCTATAAAGCAGACATGTATGGTTTTGCTAATCAGAGTGGGAGAGAAGATGGAATATTAAAAAATTATGTAGGAAAATTATTCATGTGAAAAAGTCAACTTCCATATTCATGTTGTACTATAACAAACAGTTTTTTTGTATCTGGTGGATTGAAATATGAATAATAAAATATTTAAAAGAAATATAGAATGCCTTTATGACTTTGGGATAAGAAAGAATTACAGAAGAAAATAAAAAAAGTACAAACTATAAGGGAAATGAATGATAAATTTAACTACATTAAAATGAAGAATTTCTCTTCATCATAAGAACATTATAAAGAAAGTAACAACCCAGCAACAGGGAGAAAACATTTGCAAAGTGAAAATTAAAAAGGATTTTGTATATACAAAATATACATTTTGATATATACAAATTATCCTTCAAATCAGTCATAAAGAAACAGCACGATAGAGAAATAGGATAAAGATATGAATAGGCATTTCATAAAAGAAAGCTCAAAAAGATTTGTAAATACACCAAAAGAATGTACAATCTTATTAATAATCAGGGAAATGCAAATTAAAAATATAATGTGATAAGCCTTATCGAAGTTTTTAAAGATTTTATTTATTTATTTGACAGAGATCACAAGTAGGCAGAGAGGCAGGCAGAGAGAGAGAGAGAGAGAGGTGGAAGCAGGCTCTCTGCTGAGCAGAGAGCCCGATGCAGAGCCCGAAGCGGGGCCCAATCCCAGGACCCTGGGATCACGAACTGAGCCGAGAGCAGAGGCTTTAACCCACTGAGCTACCCAGGTGCCCCTCGAAGTTTTTAAAAACGAATATGTGGTTGCTGGGTCAACTGGGTGTCCCAGTCAGTTAAGCATCTGACTCTCGATTTTGGCTCATGTCATGATCTCAGGGTTGTGGGATATAGCCCCATGTTGGGCTCTGTGTTCAGCAGGCAGTCTGCTCCGGATTGTCTCCCTCTCCCACTGCCCCTTCCCCTGCTCACTCTCTCTCCCTTTCTTTCTCTCAAATAAATAAATAAATAACTAAAATCTTAAAACCAAACCAAACCAACCAAACCCCTGAATAAGTGGTTGCTATTGTGGACAACAGAGTAGGAATATATTAAAAACATAGTTAAATTAGTAATAGTTTTTTTATTGTACATTTCTCAATGTTTCTTAAAAAGTACAATTATAAGCATTCAAATAATTTAAAATTTTTTTACTCTAAAAGGTGTTTTTTTTCTATTCAACAAGACTGGGAAACAATTCCCTAGACCAATTTCTAGTCCAGCTTTTTCTTAATGCAGATAAGGAGAGTATGACTGAGTAGGTTGGTTTAAGTTCTACATCTAGTTAGTGAATACATATGGACTTGAACCCCGGTCTCCTTACTCCTAGCCTGGATGATAGTTTTACTTAATATAACAGAAAAAAGTCCTAACTCCTATACGTGCTTGGGAAGACTACATAATCTCTCCCCAACTGGTGTTTCCAGTTCTAACATTCATTAATTTTATACTTCATCCCTGGCTTTGCCACAACTAGCCTTTCCTTTATTTGTTAAATGCAACTTGCATATTTCTCATGGGTTCTATTATATCACTATTTAAATTCCACCCACTCTTTAAGATCCAATTTTAACCCCTTCCTTCCTAGTATCACCTGCTTGTACCTCCCCAACCCAAAGTAATTTTTCCCTCATCTGAACTCTCATAGACATTTCTAAATCCTTCTAAAGACAATTGTCATGTGACATTGTTCATGGTGTATTACCTTACTTTCAATAATTTGGCAATTATTTATCGTCCTTATGTTTTAAGGACTGAGGAATCTTTGCTCCTCAAGAAACATGCTCTCCTGTTTTGAAGATTTGACAACCTAATACATTTTTTTTTTCTGAGATTATCCGGTTTCCTCTAAGTTTTTGCAAATGCCTTATGGGGAGAGACTTTATCTCTATCCTAGACTAGTGTCTAGTGTTGAGTAAGCTCAAGAATTATATGTCAAATTTTATTTTCTAGAAAAGCAGGTTTAATTAACTAATTTTTACCTAGTACCTACTCTATTTTTCCTTGAAAATTTCTTGACTTTATTATAATGTGATTTGTATGAATGAAAACTTAAGGGTGATTCAGCTGAAACTGTCTCACTGATTTAGTACCTTGAAGCTATTTTTAAAGTTTATCTTTTGTAGTAATCTCTACACTCAATGTGGGGCTTAAACTCAGGACCATAAGATGAAGAGCTACATGTTCTACTGACTGATCCAGCCCAATACCCCCAAAGCTATTTTTAATTACCCAAGTCCTAACCTTTGTCATTGCAGAGGAAAGGATAGGAGAAAACAAAAATATGAGCCATGAATGGTGCTTTATGTCAAACACAATGTCTGATATTAGGAA
The DNA here is from genome assembly GCF_002288905.1 of Enhydra lutris kenyoni. Taxonomy (NCBI): domain Eukaryota; kingdom Metazoa; phylum Chordata; class Mammalia; order Carnivora; family Mustelidae; genus Enhydra; species Enhydra lutris. Next base: position 14,189,454 of record NW_019154086.1, read on the forward strand.
GAAGGAAGTGGTATCTCCTTGCCATGCAATAACCCTAAAAACAAAACAAACTAGTAGGAGCAGAGTAATCTTAATAGAAGGCTTTATTGGAATGGCTCTTTGGATCACAGGTGATCATTTTAATGACCACTTAAGCAATATGTTCAGTGGTATATACAATTGTACTGGCAGTGAAAATAATCAGTAGCCTTGGTTTTGAAAATTGTGGTAACATAGACAGAAATCTTTTGATTTCTATATATTCTGAGGTTTCTTTTAACTTTTGTAGGGAAAATATATTTGATTGTTTTCTAGAGAGTGGAATTTGTTCATTTGTACCTCAAAAGATGCTGGAACATGCTTATTGGTGGTGGTAGCTGGTACGTGATAATTGAATTATTGCAAAAATAGGAATGTGGTTTCTTCCTTTTTACCGTGTTGTAGTCAGAGAAGGGAAAGTTATTGACTTTGCATGCAGCCCAGCAAAGGCGAACTCAGCTTGTGTGGCAAGAGGGCAGTATCTAGATGCTGTCACCGCATGGAATATCAAAAAACCTTTTGTCACTGCAGATTTTCCTCTCACTTATTTGCTGACACCTGCAGGATGGATTTATTTATGTGCTTATTTATTTATTTATTTATTTATTAAACAGATTCAAGCCTGCCATTTAACATTTATGCAGGAAAGACTTAAAATACAGGTTCATTCAAAGAGGGCACCATATATTTTAAAAGTCGGAGAGATCGTGAAACTTGACCCTACAGAATTTTGTCTTCTGTCTTAATCAGGGATCACTGGATTGTAGAACGCAGACATTTCTCTAACTAGTTTTATAAATAAGAATATATTAAAAAGATATGACAGTCTCTTCTAGAACTTGGGAACTGGGAAGTGAATTTTGTATTGACTTGCTATGGCAGTTTCAGGGAGAACATTTGTAATCAGTGCAGAGACAAGATGAGATTTCTTGTGGCTTTAGTGCCAGAAGTTCATTTATAGCCCATGTCTGGACTCAAGGACAACATATATCCAGTTTGCCTGAGACACACCGGAGTTTTGTCTTTTATCCTTTAAGAATTACGTTTTGGTTTCTCCTTCTGGCTCAGTCAGAAGAGCATATGACTCATGGTCTCAGAGTCATGTGTTTGAGCCCCACGTTGGGTGTAGAGAGTACTTAAATAAATAAGTAAATTAAAAAAATATACTTTTTGTATATAAAAAATATAAATGTATATATATATATACATACATGTATATGTATATGTGTGTGTGTATTATATATATATATATATATATATATATATATATATATATATATATCAGGTAGGTCCTAAACTGAAATCTGTAAATGTTACCTTATAAGGAAAAAGGGGTCTTCACAGTTGGGATTATTATAGACTTCAATATGGAGAAACTATCCTGGATTATCTTGGGCCCTAAATGCAATCACAAGTCTCCTTCTAAAGGAGGGGCAGAGGGAGTCTTGGAACCAGAGATTGGAGTCGTGTGGCCACAAGCCAAGGAATGCTGGCAGCCACTGGAAACTGGAAGAGGCAAGGAACAGATTCTCCCCTAGAGCATCCAGAGGGAATGTGGCCCTGATGCTACCACGATTTTGGCCCGGTGATACTGATTTCAGATTTCTAACCTCCAGAACTGTGAGAAAAGAAATTTCTGTTGCTATAAACTGCCAAGTATGTGGTAATATGGCAGCTCTAAGAAACAAATATACCTGGCTTAAGACAAATTGTGTGGTTGCTCTACTTACAAAGGAGTAGTCCCAGAACTTGGGAAGTTACCGGATCTGATGCGGTACTGTTTCTGTCTCCTTTTGTAGGTTGGCGGTTACCCCTCTCCCTCTCTCTACTTCATTCTTCTCTCTTGGCAGAATAGACTTTATGTAACTTGCCAGACCTTCCTGACACGATTCCCTGGCTCCAAATATGCACAAATCTGGAAAGCCTACTCTCTGAGTCCAACTGACCCATTTTCTCACCATACGAGTTCTGATTCCCTAGAGAAGAAAATGAGATTGACTCACATCTGTCTCCAGACTAGTTCCTTATGTGTTAGCTGTTTCTTTATCTAATCAGCTGTGAAGAGTAGGTGGGGAGAACACATACTAGAAATGTGCTTGAGAGGCCTGTTTCTTTGGAGATGTGTATGTGTGGTGGGTAGTTCAAGACAAGGGAGCCTGGACAAAAATAACTCCACCAAAAGTGTCCATTTGTTAAAAAATTAATCCAATAAATATTGTTTCCAGTACTCATAAATATTTATTACTACTGGTCTAGAATTTTTTAGACAAAAAAGAGTCTTCAATTTGAAATTCCTTGCTGTTACTGTTCCTTACATATTTCATGTCTGAAGTTTTTTGGGTTGAAGTTTAGAAAATGCTAATTTCCTTGATATCTTCCTTGAATATCAATCATATAATCTTCCTCTTAAAAAATAAAAAATAATGGGGTGCTGGGTGGCTTAGGCATTAAGTGTCTGCCTTTGGCTCAGGTCATGATCCCAGGATCCTGGGATTGAGCCCTGCATCGGGCTCCCTGCTCTTTTTCCTCCCTTCACTTTTTTCTTTGCTCTCACCAGTTTATGCTTTCCAAATAAAATGTTAACATAGTAATTCTTGCCTCACAGGACCCAGAATTTTTAGAGGACCCAGAATACCCAATACCTTGCTTGTGACTGAAAAGAATTCTGTCTTCTGAATTTCAGTTAGTTTCTTTATGTATATCTTTCTGATATACATAAGAATCCAATAGCAGATTTTCATGCTATTAGTGACCAGGAAAATCAAAGACATAATCTAAATCTCCTAGGTGTGCTTAATTGGATCCTACCCCATCTGCTATCAGGTCATCAGACCAAAAGAAAAAAAAAAAAAAAAAAAAAAAAAAAAAGAAAAAAAAGCAAAAAAAAAAAAAAAAAAAAAAAGCTAGCCTAGATTAGTAGAGGCTTGAATTTTAATAGATAAGAGGTTCATGAGCCAAGAATAAGTACATCCCAAAAGGTGTCTAGAGTTATTTATGAAAATAGGATAAACTAACTATATTTCCATATTCTACTGCTCTTTCTACAACCTCAACAATTATATTACTTTCTTCTTAACCTTTTGTTTTCTTGACAATGTTCTGATTAAATAGATTTTACAGAAGTATTGTCTTTTTCTAAAGATAAACAAAGCACAAGAGGGAACAAATAATGGTTTTATATATATATATATATAGAGAGAGAGAGAGAGAGAGAGAGATAAAGCAGTCAGTGTGAAGGTGAGCAGTACACATAAATAAACATTTAATAATTTCTTGCTAACAAATTTTCTTATATACAGTGGCACATATCACATTCTCCACAAATTTGTAAAAATCATCTAAAGCTAACTCAGCAGTAAGCAAAGCTGAAATCTGTCCTCAAACTCTAGCTTTTCCTGCCCTAGAAGATCAATATCAATGATTTCCTGTAGGAATAAGTGTATACCCAATAAAATCTACAAGAGTTTCAAACACAGAAAACTAGTAATGTTCAAGGAAGACAAATTCTGGGTAGACTGGCAACTCACAGATAATAATTTAGTGTTTGGGAATCAACCATTCAAAACATTATACTTCCTTAGCATGCACACTAATATTGTAGGTGGTAAGTCCTTAACTGGGCAAAACAAACCCTACAGATTAGTCACCATTTCATTATCAAGCCAGAAAAACAGAGTTCTCAGAACCAAAGTATTAGCATAAACTTTATTCCCGGGGCTTCAGTTGACAAAGAATTAATGTTACAAAACTCACTACTTCTCTCCTAATAATAAAGAAAAAGACTGGAAATCAGTGAAGACATATGAAGTTTGGACAATTCTATCAGTGAGTATGATCTATCTGACACTTACAGAGTATTCCATCCCACGACAGAAAAATATACCTTTTTCAAAAGTGTACATGGACATTCAGTAAAATAGATGATATGCTGGGCTATTAAAACAAGTCTCAATTTTAAAAGATTTGAATCATGCAAATTATGTTCTCTGGTTTCAATGGAAGTTTGAAGGAATGACAATAATACATATGTAAAATCCCCATATGTTTGGAAGTTAAATATTACATTTCTGAATAACCCATGGTCAATGTAAAAAATAATAAGAAAAATGTGGAAATATTTTGAACTGAATAAAAATGAAAATATAGTAAAATCTATGTAATGCATTTAAACCAGTGGTTAAATTGGTGCTAGCCAGGAAAGTGACTGATTATACATTAAACAACCAATCATTATAATATGAATATATAATATTATATATATATATAACAATGAATATATAATAATATATTCACCATATTAACAGATTAAGGAGAAAATCAGTATAATCAACTCAATAGATGCAGAAAAAAGACATCTGACAAAATTAGAAGCAGATCCTGATAAACACAGCAAATGAAGAATTAAAGAGAATTTTCTCAACTCTATAAAGATTGATATCATACTTAATGATGAAAGGCCAAGTGCTTTCCTCTAATGATTAAGAAAAAAAGCAAGAATGTTTGGTCTTAACATTTCTATTCAGCATTCTACTAGAAGTCTTAGTGCAATAAAGTAAGACAAAGAAACAAAATGCATTCAGATTGGAAAAGAAGTGAATTTGTCTTTATTGAAGGATGACATATACATAGAAAGTCCTAAATGATTTACAAAAACAAAAGCAAGGTCACAGGATAAAAAGTCAATATACTAAGAAAAGTGTATTCTTATACACTGATCATGATCTATTTGAAAATCAAAACAAACAACCCATTTGTAATAGCCTCCAAAAACATAAAATTACTAGGGAAAAATTTAACAAATATGTAAAAGACCCCACTGACAACCATACAATATTGTTGCAATAGTGTAAAGAAGATATAAATAAATGGAGGTTTATATCATGTTCATGAGTCAATATATTTTTAAATTTTTTAAATTTTTTTTTCATGGGAGGGAGGGAGGGAGGGACAAGGAACAAGCAGGGAGGAGAGTCAGAGAGAGAGAGGGAGAAGCTAACTCTCTGCTGGGCAGGTAGCCTGATATGGGGCTTGATCCCAGGACCCTGAGATCATGACCTAGATCACAACCTGAGCTGATGGCAGACGCTTAACCAACTAAGCCACCCGGCGCCCCCTCATGTCTCAAAGTTGTTAAGATGTCAATTCTCCCTAAGTTGATCTATAGATTCAGTGTAATTCTCACTAGTACCCTAGAAAGTTTGTTTTTATAATTGGACAAGCTGATTCTAAGATTAATTTGACAATTCAAGGGATTCAAAACAATTCTAAAAATAAGAATTTGTAGGTTGCAGTCTACCTGATTTCAAGGATTTCTGTAACTCTACAAGAATCACTGCCAGGGATGCCTGGGTGGCTCAGTTGGTTGAGCGGCTGCCTTCGGCTCAGGTCATGATCCCGGCGTCCTGGGATCGAGTCCCACATCGGGCTCCTTGCTCATCAGGGAGCCTGCTTCTCCCTCTGCCTCTGCCTGCCATTCTGTCTGCCTGTGCTTGCTCTCTCTCCCTCTCTCTCTCTCTGATGAATAAATAAATAAAATCTTTAAAAAAAAAAAGAAGAATCACTGCCAAGTAGTATTGTCATATGGCAAAATACACAGATTAGTGGGACAGAATAGAGCATTAAGAAATAAACCATAAATACACGGCCAATTAATTTTCGGTAAAGCTTTTAAAGCAATGCAATGAGAAAAGAAAGTATTTTCTTTTTCCTTTCTTTTTTTTTTTTTTTTAAGATTTTATATATTTATTTGACAGAGAAAGACTGAGGGAGAAAAAGCATAAGCACAGAGATCAGAGGAAGCAGCAGGCAGAGGGAGAAGGAGAAGCAGTCCCCGCTGAGCAAGGAGCTCAATGTGGAGCTCTATCCCAGGGCCCTGGGATCATGACCTGAGAGGAAGGCAGATGCTTAACTGACTGAGCCATCCAGAGCCCCAGACAGGAAAGGATTTTTAATAAGTGTTGCTGGAACAATGGGATATCAATATTCCAAGAATTAAACTGAATTCTTAACTTGCATTGTATACAAAATTAAGTTGAGATGAATTATAGAAATAACTGTAAATCTCAAACTTCAAGACTTCTAAGAGAAATCTTTCTGACCTTGGAGGAGTTTACTTCTTAACTAAAATCCAAAATCATATAAACCATAAAAAATTGTCAAATTCAAATTCATCAAAACTTAAAATTTCTGTAAGGACAAGATAGTAAATATTTTAGGCTTTTGAGCCACATGGTCTGTTTGCAGCCACTGAACTCTGACTTTGTAATGCAATGGAAGCCATAGGTAATATGTTATGTAACATAGGTGTGGTCGTATTCCAATAAAACTTTATTTACAAAAGCAGGGAGTGGGCAGGGTTTGACATGTAGTCTGTAGCAGGCTGACACTTGCTCTAGTTTGACATAAGCTCTATCTTGAGGCTCAGTGAGGTGAATGATTTAATTGTAAAGTGACTTAATGGCAGAAGCAGGACCAAATCCCAATTTTTTCCAGTTTACCATGTTACCCCTTTTTATTAATAAATTTGAATACAAGATTCTCTTGTGTTTAACTGTGCAGTTATGGTACTGTAGATACTCAAGAATTGACTCCTGGAGTTCCTTTTTCTTAGATTTAATACTTTGATTAATGCCTTTCTCTTGTTAGAAGAATGAAGGAATTAAAAGTAAGTAAACTTGTGTTCATTTCCCCGTTGTATTATTTGAAAGTTTATCCTCATTGCAACATCATTCACAAGAAGATATGAAAAGTGATTTTATATTCATGTGACATTTTATTTAAATCTGTCAACAAACAGAATCATGGCAATTATCCATTCATATTTTGACATGATTACTGCTGAGAAAATCACCCATCTAAGTTATTACATGAAAGGGAACATGACAGACATGCATCAAAAGATCTTTTTTGTAAAGTGAAGATTTCAAAGAGAACAACAGAAATAGAGAACCAGTATGGTTTCGCTTTGTGTTGCTTGAAAAGCTATGATGTTCAAATGAAGCAGAAATGCAAGGATGAACCACTCCACTATAGTTTTAGGAAGTCAAACTGACAATTCTTAAAATATAAGGGAAGTATTTTTTTTAAGGGAAAATTCTTGGGATAAAAATCTAGCAGATACTATTCAAGGTACTTTACTTACACTTTCTCATTTTACCTGCAGAGCATCATGTGCATGTTAGGCTAATTGTCCTCATTATATGGATGGAGAAACATACTGCAGGAGGTGTAGAAACTTTGTAGAGCTGAGTGAAGCGGGGAATACGTGGGGATCTATCAACTCAAACTGAGGTCTGTTACATCATAAAATCTGTGCTTTGAAGTTTGTGCATCTTGGAAAGAAAATGAAAAAACAAACACAAAAACAAAAACAAAAACAGAACAACAGACAAAACCCCCAACAAAAAACCGGGAAAGTCTTAGAGAGATCCAATTAGTAAGTATGGTCACAACATCAAACAATGAATCTAGACTATGTAATTATACTGAGACACTTGTAATGCTTTTTATTTCATAATATAGCGAATTACGGAGAGATTGTACCTCATGAATTCTTTTATGTCTGTATTCAGGGAAAAGGAAGAAAAAGTAATTAAGATACTGAGTGTAATTCTAAGACATGTGCACTGAACCATTCTTTATTTGGCTAAAACATAGACCCAGACTATCATTAAGACCCTGAAAAGGTAGAGAAAAATGGTTTGAAGTAACCTGTCTCTCCTATTAGTTTTCCTTATTTTAACTTAGAGTGGCTAGCCTTGTAGCCTTAGTAACAATTAAATTGTTCCACTGGAGGCATATGGATTTCTAAGAGAGATTTGGTGGCTTTTATGATCAAGTTGGAAAAGCTCGTGAGATCTCTGCTGGGGCCCAGAATTATGTGATGATTAGTATGAGGCTGACCCTGACTTAAAGTCCCCCTTGAAGTCTCCGTGAAAAGTAGTTTACTTTTTAGACCTCAACACATCTTTGGGACTTTTATAAGATAATATAACTCAAATTAAAAAATAAAACAACTTTTCCATTTTGTAAGTATGGTATGTAGATTTGTCAATAAAGATGATCTCAAAATGGAATTTTTAATTATGCTTCTGCAGGAAGTTTTGGCAGTAAGCCTTTTTGCCGGGAAGTTTAGGGCAAGGAGAAGATGAAATCGATAATGTCTTGCGCCCAGCATTGGGTTTTCCCAGAAGAAATCATTCAAAGTCATCAAACGAATGACAGTTTCTGAAGTCTGCACAGCCTACTCTTCCTGAGTCTTGACAGATGGAGCCCCGCAGAGGCCCCATGGCCCAGGAATTCCCAAATTTCCACTCTAATTTCATTGCCTTTTTGAAAACTTTGGCAGCTGACGTTGCATCAGCTGACCTCTAAGGGCTGCCCTGGGGGCATGCGGGAGTGGTACCTAGCAGGCAGTGGCAGAGGCTGGGGATTGGGGGGGGGGTACTGGAGATCACAGGCTCCCCTGGGGAAGTTGGAGAAAGAAGGGCCCCATGCTGACCTCTACCAAGGGCTACCGGGCCTTGGTTTATATTTTCGAAGAAGCAGCCTCCTAGAGATGGAAAGATACTCCTGGTGCTGGGGACTGGTTTACCCTGGACAGCTTGTGTGGCCCGGCTTTTCACCTTCTTCAACCTACTTCCCCGCCCTGTGAAAACCCCGAGCTTGTGGAGCTGTCATGGAGATGAAGGCTGTTATCTGTAAGGTATTTGGTCTAGTGCTCAGCACAGATTAGGCCCCAGTAACGGCCCTAATTATTTAACCAACTGAAATTCTTCTCATGTTTCTTTCTTTTTTTTCCTTCTAGAAATTCAGTTCCCCCACTGTTTAACTAAGGGACACATGCCCTGCTGCTAGCACAGTGCTGGGAATGAGAAGATACAAAGGTGAATAAACTTCACCTCTCTGTTCAATTAGTGCACAGTCTAGTAGGGAAGGGGGAGATACATAGAACTCTAGAGAAAGGAAAGCAAATATTAGAATGAGGGGAGCCTTTTGGTATTTGAAATGATTGAAGTCAATATATAAACTTAGAGGAACAATACGTAACTGTTCCCATGTATTAGCTGGGCAGGAGTGTGTACTTTCCTATCTCGTTAGAACACCCTCTCATAGTGTTTGATTCTTTTATATTCCATCAACTAATTATGGTGGCAGCCCCATAAATCCCAAATCCTGAGAAACAGCAACTAAGCTTGACACATTGTTTCATTTTTCATCACTCTTAATTCAATGCTTCTGTATATCTTAAATAAGGATGCATAATCAGATCTGTGAATATTGATCTACTAAACTTTCTTGGACAAGAACATTATTTTTATTAAGAAAATCTTCATTTATTATGGTGAGTACTATGAGTCAAGGAACCAGATGAAATGTTCTTGGATCCACCAGGTATCATGGACATGTTAAAATAAAACAGGGCTCCAGGCTTAGTCAATACTTGTTTGTGTTGAGTTAGAAAAAATAAGGTGTATGATATTGATTTACCCTTTGATTAGAAGGGTTATATAGGCATTAATTTTCCTAAATTAATTTTCACTTGGAGACCACTAAGATGTCATAATTCAGAAGCCATGTGAGTAAGTATCCAGGCTTTTTATCAGCCACCCCCGCCACCAGATCAGACCCTCAGATAGCAAAGAGCTATAGCGATGCATAGGTTGGCACTATTGGTCATTGCCAATGGAAAAAGGTAGGTCTCACTTAATATGAATCCTCTGTAATTTTTGTTTGCTAGAGGCCAGTTCAGTCACATCTGAATTTGATGTTCACATCAATTTGTTGGAGATTTTAAAGCTGAGCAGATTATATTCATTGCATAAATCCATTTAGGAGTGTTGGAGGCAGGTATATATGTATCTACAAGGGTCTTCTTTGACTCCCTTGGCTCTGCTCATTTGACTGCAGCAAGAACACCACTTCTGTGTCTATGTTGGAGGGGCTTGGAGTGGCAGTGTGGTGGGAAGGGGCAGTGATGGTGCCTGGATGATGCCTGGAAGTGGCAGTTGCACAGCTTGTACGGGGGTCTTCCTTCTATCGTGTGTTGTGTGTGTATGTGTGTGTGTGTGTGTGTGTGTGTGTGTGTGTGTGTGTGTGGACTGTGGGTGGCAGCGTGGCCCCAAGCAGTAAGGAAACAGTTTGGGAGTGCTTGTCCTGAGCAATAGCACGTGACCAGCCTGTATTTAATGAATTCCTGCCTGTTGCCTGTGTCTGCACATGCACATAAAGCCATCGTGTCTGGAGACAGATTCAGATTTGGACTCTAGTTTTTCCACTTCAGATCTGTAATGTTTTGTGAGTAGAAAAAAGTACTTTAGGGGTGCCAGTCACTAGGCAGCAAGGATGGGTGTGTGTGGGAAATGACAAAAGTATTATTTCTGTAGAGCTCAGGCTTTCAGAAGAACTAAATTATTAACATCCTACTTCCTGCACTGACAATGAAATAAGGTAACAGTGACTGTCTTACAAGGTTCTTGGGAAGATGAGATGAAGTAATATTGCAAAAGAAACATGTGCAGAACCCAGCCCGTAGTGGATTCTCTGTGAATGTTAATTTTCAGGCCAGTCAGGGTAATAGGAATTCAGAGAAGGGTGTGACTCATGTGGCCTGGAAAGGCCAAGGAAGGGTTAAAGATGAGAGAGGGCTTGCCTGGTCATTGAGTGTAGATGCTGATGCTTGGAGTGGAGGGGACCAGCACAGAGAAAGGCCAGAGGGTGAGGTAAGCTGGAACATGTCCATAGGACAAAGAAGTGCCATACCAGGTGAGAGGAAGAAGGTTTGTTGGAGCCACCGGTGGGCTGGGCATGGTTAGGCTGGATTTGAGAAATCCCCAAGAGCTGGCCTAAGGATTCCAGAATTGTTTCATGGATATTCAAAAGCTATATGGTTTTCTGAGCAAAGGGCTAGCATGATGAAAGTAGCCATAAAAAAATTGGTTTGGTACCAGTGAACTCAGCAGATTAGTTCCGGAGAGACTCTGGGATTAGGGAGGACGGATCAGATGCTGTAGCACACGGCTGAGGATCTTGAATTTAAAGGCTATTTAGAACATCAAGTTTGATATTTTTTTCTTAATTTAATCTTCATTTTGAGCCATAAATCCAGCACTAATAAAGAGAACTGAACATTTTTGCTCTCTCGGGGCAGTATATGGAATCCCAGCAAATGGAATTTAATTTCTACCTAACCTGCTGTCTAATACCTTTGGAGACTCCCAAGTCATATTTCTGCTCCTCTCCACTTGATCTGACACAGTGACAACAACATTTTTTAAAGCTCCTTCTGCCGCCCAGGGAAGAGTGTAATTGACCTGGTTCTCAAATGCTCTCCAGTATGAAAGGCCAGGGAGGACGAAGGTCGCCTAAATGTCCATCTTGGTAAACACAAAGAAAAAGTCTTCATCATTTAAATGTTCACTCCTCTGTCAGGGTGTAGGACTCTATGATTATCAGAACTGACTTGGATTATAAATTTGGAGAGTTCCCTTGAACTTTGTAGACTCACAGAATTTATAAGCTTATAACTCTGATTTTTTTTTTTCTTGTTAAAAGTTAAGCTGATACTACTAATCCAAATGCCAGATCACAGACCCAGAGAGAGTGTTTGATCCTCAGGATAGTTAAGGTTAGGGAACTGTAAAGCCAGTTATAAATGTCCATTAGACCTGTCTGGAACCTGGCCTGAGCCTTTGTCTTCACTGCTGCGGGACTAAAAGTGGTTCCCTTGATCTGGTTCTGTGATAAGGGGCTTGGACAGGGCAGGACTATAGGAAAGGCAAGCAGCTGAAGATATTTTGCTTCAATAGGGAAAGAGTAGAGAAAGGCTATGTAGGATTAATCCAAGAGGGAGATGCAGGGATAATGATGTCGGGGTGGCTGGCCTGGGTTCACAGCCAGCCAGTGTCTTTGAAGTGGGAATGCCCATATCTGGGACGTGCAGTGAGTGCTTGACCCATTTTCAGACTTCCCTCTTTCCTTCAGCCCTCTCTTCATCTTGTACAACTTGGTACATTTTCTGGAAAATCTTCTCTGGGTTCACCAACAGGCTAACCATCACTGATAACCAGAAGAACAGCAGACTTCCTGAACCATAGCTCCCTGGGTGCATATGGAGCAACCCATCTTTTAGTGACACATACCAAACACTTTAATGAGCCCTTTACTAACCTTTTTAACCCTTCACCTTTCTGTTTATAAAACAATATAGTTTTTAGTAGGAAAAATCCAGAAAATACTGGAAGGATATAAGGAAGAAACTAAAACCCACTGTAACCCTGATATCCATATGTAATATATATATATATATATAAAACATATATATTGTATATATGACATATATAATTATTGCTGTATTGGAATACTTTCCAACATATTGTGTATTTGTTATTAAGCTTTGTAAGTTCTACACCCTGTTCTTTTATTGCAGTTTTTATTGTGAGCATGGTTGTGTGTAATTCCAACTTCTTTAGAAGCATGATCTTAGTGGCTGCAGACTATTTTCTTGACATACCATAAATTTATGTAACTGTCACCAGCTTTAATCCATTATTTAATCTGTGTTTTTCTATGGAGTCAGGACTTCTTCACAGTGACTTAAATATAAGTCTTGTTGATCTGTAGGAACATATGACCACTGTGTCCAGTTAGGGTGACTGAAACTGCCTTATTTGCTGAAGATGTTTTGGCATTCTGTTTCATTGCAAAATATAACAGATAAGGAATTGCCAGAAGAACCTCCTCTTGGAGGTATGAGAACTGCCAAGGGTCAGATCTACTGCATGGAATACTTTGGTTCTTCTTAGATTCCCTCTTTTCTTTTCTGATTTATCCTGGTTATTTGATTCTCTTATTAAAGATTCCCTCTTTTCTTTTCTGATTTACCCTGGTTATGGTTATTTCCTGACAACCATAATATGGTAATTATGGGGCAGCCATTTTGGACAATGTGACTTTATCTCTTGGCTATAGCCCTTAGTTCCAGATTTGGGCATTTGATTAAAACTGGGCCAATTAGCATCTTCTTCTAAGACTTTGGACTAAAATTGAGAAACATCTTTGATGACTTGTCTGATAACTGAAGCTATGAGACGTGCTGTTTCAGAGCTGCTGGTGGCCAAGTTTACTACCATATGGACAAGAGAAGCAGAGAGTACAGTTGAGAGAAAATGTGAAAGTCCAGGTAAGTGAAGGAACAGTGAGATAGAGAGAGGAAACAGATATGTGAAAGAGAGCAACGATGAGATAAGAAGGATGAGAAATGGTGAGAGAAATACTGGCATTTAAAAAACTGATGTGAGCTGTTCTACAGACCTTGATCTCATGAGAATACTAAGAATTCTTATAAAAGCTCCCCCTCTTCTCCCTTTATTTGGTTCAAATTGGTTTCCTGTCATCAAAATCATTCTTACTCTTATCCTGACTGTGATTTTAAAACTCTGTCCAGGCCCTAAGGTACTCTTTGTGCCTGCCCTTTTCCTTGGAAAAAAATTCTCATATAAGACCTTCCTAGGTTATTTTTTGGTCTGATTTTTAAGAACTTCTTAATTTCTTTGTCCTAGAGAAGCAGCACAGGAATAAATAAGACAGGAATGTAAGGGAAGTAAAACACATCTTTAGAGGAGGAACGTGAGATCTGTGAAATTTTAAAGGTGTTGAGGATGAACCTGCCCAATTATTACAGACTAGAGAGTGTGGTGTTTGCCATTTTAGCCCAGAAAATTCCCCCAGAGCCTCTGAAACACACTGGGGCCTTACAATTATGCCTCCTTTTGAGATGTGGTCTTATATTTTAATGAAGTCCTTTAAATATACTGCTTAGAGTCTAATAAACCAGACTCTTAGCAAATTCTGCTTAAAGAAGAGGGCTCTGAAGCTGTGAGCACCTACAATGTGCAAATCACTGTCCTAGGTGAGCTTAAGGATACAAAGGGACTTAGAACAAAAACATCCGGTGCTCAGGTAGGGTATATTCTGCTGCTAATATAGAACAACAAAAGCTGAGAGATGCAGAGAATGGATATCCACAGTAGGTCTGTAGTAGAGTGAGTCCCCTGAAATGGGGCAGTTACGGATCCCCTCATGTATGAGGTGGGGCTTGAATCGGCCCATAAAGGAAAGGGTGGGCTTAGACGCTAGAGAGAAGTAGGCAGAGCTCTCCTAGGTGACAGAGGTTGCTATAAATGCGACTAGATCTTGGCTTTTAGGAATTATGTCAATCTCAAGTTGATTATTTATTGGTTTGGCCTGAGCAGAGCCACTGGTCACTTTTGTGGGGTCAACAAAACCAACTGCAGATGAATTTATTTAATGATCTGAGTAGTCTGAGAGATTAGGGCAGCCTGGAGAAACCCACACAAACCTTTAGTTTTTATCTGCAAAGCTAATTAGGATCTTCATAGTGAATTAAATTTTCCATTTCCCTATACATTCTATTTAATTTTGGAGAAATGAGACTATTTAAATGATGGCAAGTGTTGTGGCATAGTTTAGGACTAAAATTCACTGTGTTTCCATTCTTTGCTTTGCCTCTAAGAATAATATAAAAATTCAATTTAGTAAGACCTTAGTCAAGACAGATACTTGGACTAAATGGTAGATTTGCATTGAAGATGACAGAAGAAAATAATATAGAGAAGGTTTGCTATTTTAATTATAGTTCTTTATGGGTACATGTAGCATAAATTCTTAGGTGATTACTGCTCTAGGATGAACTGTTACATAGTTTGAGGTGGAACTAAGCAGAAGAACTGTGCTTTGAATGGGTTCTTTTTTCCCTCTTGAGATGCAGAAGGCCTTAAGAGAATACTTTTGGTAAAATCTTCCATGTATTAGTGAGCAATGATATAAATTTTGGGTTCCTGGCAGATGACATACATGGAATTCATTTTATGAAGTAACTCACTGAGGGCCTGCATAAAGTAGGTGGTAATCAAACATTAAACCATTGGTGTAAAACCCACAGCATAAAGCATAAATATTCACTGTCTTGGCTCTGGATTGCACAAAGTCTGGAATGTAGCAGGGACTCATCAAATATAAGATTATCTTCAACTACATATTATTTGTACCACTCATTTGCTAATTGATAATTGGCTGCATTGTGCCTTTGTTTATACTGTAGCTGGTGTTGTATTAATGCAATATAGCACAGTGATTAACAAATGCCTGCTTAGAATTCTGACCTTGACTTATATGTGTGTGAGATTTACATACCCTTTCTATATCCATTTTTCTTATTTGTTTTTCCAGCTTTATTGAGATATTATTGACATATAGTTTAGGGTATATTTTGTGATGCTTTGATATACATATATTCTGTGAAATGGTAACCAGAATAAAGTTAGTTAACATTTTCATCCCTCTCACACAATTACTTTATTTATTTATTTATTTTTGGTGTGGTGATAACAATTAAGATTTACTCTCTTAACAATTTTTAAGTATTTAATATAGTATTGTTAGCTATAGTTACCATTCTGTATATGAGATCCCCAGAACCTACTGATCTTTTAGCTGGAAGTTTGTCCCCTGGACCCCCTTCACCCCTTTCCTTCACCCCCTTCAGCCTTGGCAACCACCATTCTACTTTTGATTAGTCTGAGTCTGGCTTTCTTAGATTCCACATTTAAATGAGGACATGCAGTATTTGTATTTCTCTGTCTGACTTATTTCACTTAACATAATGCCCTCAAGATCCATCTGTGCAACCGCAAAAGGCAGGGTTTCCTTCTTTTTTACTGGTGAATCATATTCCATTGTGTGTGTGTGTGTATTATATACATATATATACATATATAATACACACACACACACACACACACACACACAGAAACTCATGCTCCCCATTTTCTTTATCCACTAATCTGTCAGTGGACACTTAGGTTGTTTTCATGTCTTGGTTGTGGTGAATAATGCTGCAGTGCAATGAACATCAGAATGCAGCTTTCTCTTCAATATCCTGATTTAATTTTCTTTGGATACATATATACCCAGAAGTGAGATTGCTGCATCATATGGTAGTTCTGGCTTTAATTTTTTTTAAAGATTTATCTAGTTATTTTAGAGAGAGTGTGTAGTGGGGGGAGGGGCAAGGGACAAGGAGAATCTCAAGAAGACCGTGCCGAGCATGGAGCCTGACACGAAGCTCAATCCCACAATCCTGAGATCACAAACTGACCTGAAACCAAGAGCTGGACATTCAATGGACCGTACCACCCAGGTGCCCCTATTTTTAACTTTTTGAGAAAATGTCATACTGTTTTCTGCGGGGGCTGCACCAATTTATGTTCCTATCAACAGTGCACAAATGTTCCCTTTTCTCACCATCTTTGCCAGTACTTGTTATCTTTTGTCTTTTTGATAATCATCATTTTAACAGATGTGAGGTAATATCTCATTATGGTTTTGACTTGTATTTTCTTGATTGGTTATGTTGAGTCTCTTTTCATATACCTACTGGCCATTTGTATGTATACGTTGGAAAAATATGTATTCAAGTCCTCTGCCCACTTTTTGGTTGGATTGTTTGGTTTATTTTGCTCTTGAGTTGGATGAGTTCTTTATATATTTTGGATATTAATCCCTTGTCTGATAGATAGATGGTTTGCAAGTACTTTCTGCCATTCCATTTGTTGCCTTTGTGATTTTTCTCGTAGTCTCTGTGCAATAGCTTTTTAGTTTGATGTAGTCCCAGTTGTTTATTTTTGCTTTTGTTGCTTGTGCTTTTGGTATCATATGCAAAAAATCATTGCCAAGACCATTATCAAGGAGTTTTTCCTCTTTTCTTTTCCTAGTAGTTTTACAGTTGTAGATCTTATGTTTAAGTCTTAATCTATTTTGAGTTAATTTTTGTGTATAGTGTGAGATAAGGGTCCAATTTTATTCTTTTGCATGTGATTATCCAGTTTTCCCAGCACCATTTGTTGGAGAGTTCGTTGAGTTTCAGTGAGTGTTTTTGGCTTCCTTGTCAAATATTAGTTGACTGTTTATGATTGTTTTATTTCTGAATTCTTGATTATGTTCCATTGCTCTATATGTCTGTTTTTATGCCAGTACAATACTGTTTTGATTACAATAGTTTTTTTTCTTAAAGATTTTATTTATTTATTTGACAGAGATCACATGTAGGCAGAGTGACAGGCGGTGGGGGGGGTGGGGGTGGGGGGGAGGAAGCAGGCTCCCTGATGAGCAGAGAGCCTGATGCAGGGCTCAATCCCAGGACCCTGGGATCATGACCTGAACTGAAGGCAGAGGCTTTAACCCACTGAGCCACTCAGGTGCCCCCCTTACAATAGTTTTATAATAAATTTTAAAATCAGGAAGCATATGTCTCCAGCTTTTTTCTTCTTTCTCAGGGTTGCTTTGTCTATTTGTGATCTTTTGAGGTTTTATGTGAATTTTAGGCTTGTTTTTCCATTTCTGTGTAAGATGCCATTGGAGATTTGATAGAAATTGTACTGAATCTGTAGATGGCATTGGACAATATGGACATTTAACATTAATTTTTCCAATTCGTGAGCACAGAATATCTTTCCATTATTTGTGTCTTCTTCAATTTCATTCATCAATGTCTTATAATTTCAGTGTACAGATATCTCAGGGATTTTCCCCTTTTGCTGTCTTTTTTGTGAATTGACAATTTCCCATAGTGGTATGTTTTGATACCTTTTTAAAAAATTGTTTTGTGAATCCAATGTAGATTTTTGCTTTGTGCTTACCATGAGTCTTACATAAAACACCTTATAAATACAACAGTGTATTTCAAACTTTACTTTTTTTATTTGTAGAATGAATTTAATAATAGCACCTATGATAGGAAGATACTGTGTCAATTAAATAACTCAAAACATTTAAGTATCATGTAAAAGTGGCTTCTATATAGTGAATAGTTGGTGAATGGTAATTATTATTTTTATTAATACTTCATATAGAAAAGTGATCCTCCAGTCTTCTCTCTTTAACCAGCCTGTAAGTTTCCTGAGTTTGGGAATTGTGCCTTGTTTAACTTTGTATCCTCTACAGATTCTGGCATAATAATCAGAACACATTTATTTGTAGAACATTTATATATATATATATTATATTATTTATTTATATGAATGTATATTAGTATGTATATGCATTATGTATTTTAAATTGTGCATGGTAAATTGAACATATACATTTGGATTTTTCATTTGCCTGAGAAATTTATTACTGAACATGAGCTCCCATGTTAAGGGAATGTGATAGGTGTGTTTCATTCCTGTGAATTTAGTGAGACTTCATGGTGAGTTGGCACCCCAACCTGAAGCTAATATCATAATGTTAGATTCCAGGACTCTTTTATATCTATATTAGTGTTTTTGGAGAATAAAATAATCGGGGGAATAAGAGAATGCCTGTGTGGGCTGTACATGGTTCAGTAATGGTGTTCACAAATATCATAAAGATTTTAGAAGTTTTAAACAAAGATGTATTTTATTATCTTTTCTGAATAATTGAGGATTTTCTAAGGAGAAGACATCAGTAGATAGTGATATGCCACTTTGGTGAATAAAATGAAAACTGGAGGTAACAGAGGTCACCTCTTACGTGTTTAAGACCAAGTGTAGTTGGGATTAATGATCCACATAAAGCAAAACCAAAATGAAATAACGTAGGTTTGATAAAAATTATTGCATGTATTTCTCAGGAATATTATGTAGCATTGCTCAACTTTGTGACCCTAGTCTTTCTTTGAGATAAAACATTCACTTTGACAAGAAATGCCTAGATTCTTCTCTATTCCACCAACCACATTTTGTCAATGTGAACTGGGTTACAAGCCATTGTATTTAGGTCTTAGTGGGATCAAGAGTACATCATGGGTAAGAATGTACAGCAAACTGCATGTTACAACTGAAGTATTTGTACAGGTAATGGAAGAAAATTATTGTACCCTCCCCTAATTCATTCTCTCCCTCCCTCCCTCCCCCCCCTTTTTTTGGTCCCTTTTCTCTCCTAGACTATTTTTTTAAGTTATTTTTTCACTCCTTTTATTGGTACTGGGATTCTATTAAACTTCTGTAGCTGGAAGGGAACATGGAAACCATTCAGTTAATTTTCTTCAGATCAACAAAGAAACAGACCCAGAAAAGCAAAAACACTTGTTCATGATCTTGCATTTAGCTGGTCTTAGAGTATAGCCAAGAGCTTTCATCTTTCCTCTCTAGTTTCTGTTTTTATCTCTTACTTACTCATTTTGATAGCCAAGTGGCTCAGAGAATCAATTAAAAATTGCATCAACTTTCAAAGAATATTGCCAACTGCCTGGTGTACATTCTCTTCCTTGTTTCTGATCTTATGATGGATACCACTAAGGATCATGTGAATCTCCATGCTGGCATTTTCCTAGTTTTTCCCTACCTTTGTCTCTGGCTTGTACTGTGGCCTTTGCAGAGTAACCCTATTTGTCTGCTGGGCCTGTTTTGAGTGTCATTCAAGTGGTTAAGAACTTCCATGGTTACAGGAATGTGACAGTCTCTTAGTTACATCTAGTTCAGTTGAGAGGAAGCAAATAGTGAAACCTGAGGTGAAATCGTTCAAGTTTATCTTTAGATGTTCACTTGATTCTTGGTGCTACAGCATCAAGTTTCAAGTCCTCTGATGCTAAATGCTATTTCTGACCCTCCTGCTTCTTATGTAGACATAAAAAAATGGTGATTTTGCAATGGCTTTAAGTCAACATATGGGTGATAGTGCTTTAGAAAAGGCAACATTAAATCAATAAATGATTTGATGATTTGTCTATCATCCGCTTGTACAAATCTGATCCTTGTAAATTTAAATGCTTTATTACAGTCTTAAAGGATGCTCAAAATATCGGAATTTCTTTGTGAAATTTCCCTGAATAAATGATGTCAGTATTATTTCTTCCCTTCATGAACCTCTTTAGAGCTCTTGTTTCTCTTTGTAAATCATCTCAGGTTGACAAAATCACTTTGTGTGATCACGTTCTTGCCCAAACTAGACTCATTTAAGGATGATATCTGACCCAGCATTGTATCCTCCAAGAAGCCGGCACAGTGCTTTGCACATAGTAGGGACTTGAAATATGTATAAAGGGTATGGATTCTAAAGGCCTCTTAAGTTATCAAAATTCTTCCTTTTAAAATTTTCATACAATGAAGTTAATTCCTGTGTGAATGGCTGTTTGGCTAGTGGTAGAAATTCAATCTTATCCAACTCAGAAGAATGTCAGTCCCTTCTGGGCTTTCTCAGTCAACTCCATTTCCTCCACTCATCCTCATCCTGAGAGGATGGAGACTTGAGGGTATGACTTACATACTGCTACCCTGTGGCATCTGGTCTTCATTTATCATTACCTGTCCTTGCTGGCCTCTGCTGCTGGTATATAGCCCTTGGCTGCGTTTGTGTTCATCCTGGCTGGTAGCCCCTGAAAACCTAGGTCCCCAGATGGCGTTAAGCTCACATGGTTCAAATTTACAGAGACAACAGAACAGTATGGAACTCCCATGTTTAACATATCCACTTGACTCTTGTAACATGGGGAACATCTTAGCTCCTTTTGGGGATGCTTGAGGTTCCCTGTGAAGCCATTACAGCCTTACCTATCATGGAACTCCATCCAGCTATCTGTACTCTTTTGTGCTATGCTGTGGTGCCATGAGAAATTAAATAGAACTTGGTGTCTTTTGGAGTTTCAGAGTTCTTATTCTGTACCAGGCATGGTGCTATGAGGAATTCTGTGGAGCTTGGAGTCTTCCAGGAATTTTACTTTATTTTATATTTATCTATTTATTTATTTATTTAATTTTATTTCTTTATCTGACAGAGATAGAGAGCATAAGGAGGCTGAGAGGCAGGCAGAGAGGGGGCGGGAAGCAGGCTCTCTGCTGAGCAGAGAGCCCGATGCGGGGCTTGATCTCACGGCCCTGAGATCATGACCTGAGCCGAAGGCAGAGGCTCAACCCATTGAGCCACCCAGGCTCCCCTCTTCTAGGAATTTTAGATCTATTCTGAGCCACGGTATTTTGAAGAAACTCTGTAGGGCTTGAAGCCCTTTAGGAGTTTCAGGTTCATCAGACTGTGTTGCTCTATTTACGTTACTCCTATCATACCATGTAGGTGATAGTTGTTCTTTTTGAGCCTTTCTACTCCCATATGTCATACCTGAACACATTTTTTAAATCTACTATATTGAGCTCTTTTCTATCCCAAACTAACTCACCACATCTACCCAGCTCTGCATTTTCACTCAATAGCATATGTTTGGCTGATGAAAGTAGGAGTGAGGTAGGGGATTGATTCCCTTCTCAGATGGCTGTAGATGTCCAGATCTATTTGTAGAGGGTAAGCATAAGTTGCTTGCAGAGACAACTCTGTCCTTATCCACACTTATTACACAGTGTATTATGTGTTACATTTTGATTATCCTCTAACCATACTTATTGAGTTCCTGTAGTAAATTAGCATTTCACTATTTGGAAAAAAATATTATTTATTCATTCTTTTTTTTTCTTTTTTAAGATTTTATTTATTTAACACGGAGAGATCACAAGTAGGCAGAGAGGCAGGCAGAGAAAGAGGGGTAAGCAGGCTATCTGCTGAGCAGAGAGCCCGATGTGGGGCTCGATCCTGAGCCAAAGGCAGAGGCCTAACACACTGAGCCATTCAGGTGCTCCTATTTATTCTTCTCTGATATTTATTTATTTATTTACTTTGTCATGTTAGTCATCATACAGTACATCATTGGTTTTTGATGTAGTGTTCCATAATTCATTGTTTGTGTATAAAACCCAGTGCTCCATTTAATATGTGCCCTCCTTAATACCCATCACTGGGCTAACTCGTTCTCCCCCTTAAAACCCTCAGTTTGATTCCCAGAGTCTGTAGTTTCTCATGGTTCATCTCCCTCTCTGATTTCCCCCTCTTCATTTTTTCCTTCCTTCTCCTAATGTCCTCCATACTATTCCTTGTGTTCCACAAATAAATGAAACCATATGACAATTGTCTTTATCTGTTTGGCTTATTTCACTTAGCATTATCTCCTCCAGTTCCATCCATGTTGATGCAAATATTGGCTATTCATCTTTTCTGATGCCTGGGTAATATTCCATTGCATATATGGACCATATCTTCTTTATCCATTAATCTGTTGAAGGGCATCTTGGGTCCTTCCACAGTTTGGCCAAAGAAGACATACAAATGGCTAACAGACACAAGAAAAAATGTTTACATCATTAGCCATCAGGGAAATTCAAATCAAAACCACATTGTTGACAAAAAGGGAGGAGTCAAGGTGGTGGAGAAGTAGCAGGCTGAGACTACATCAGGTAGCAGAAGATCAGCTAGCTAGCTTATCAAACCATTGCGAACACCTACAAATCCAACAGGAGACCGAAGAGAAGAAGAGCAACAATTCTAGAAACAGAAAATTGACCACTTTCTGAAAGGTAGGATGGTGGAAAAATGAATCCAAAGCAATGGGAAGATAGACCATGGGGGGAGGGGCCGGCTCCCAGCAAGCGGTGGAACAACAGAGCACAAAATCAGTACTTTTAAAATCTGCTCCACTGAGGGACATTGCTCCATAGGCTAAACCAGGGTGAAGCCCATGTGGGGTCAGCGTGGCCCCAGGTCCTGCAGGGTCACAGAAGGATTGGGGGTGTCTGAGTGTTGCAGAGCTCGCAGGTATTAGAGCGGGAAAGCCAGCTGCAGAGAAAGAGCCAAGGAGTGAGCTCTCAGCTTGGGGTTACCTTGAACTGGTCACAGCCTGGGTGAGCTTGGAGCGCAGCCAGAGGCCAGGGAGACGGGAGTGATTCAGTGCTTTTCTCTGAGGGCACACTGAGGAGTGGGGCCCTGAACTCTCGGCTCCTCATGGGCAGGAGAGTGGAAGGCCGCCATTTTCATTCCCATCCTCCAGAACTCTACGGAAAGCGTTCAGGGAACAAAAGCTCCCAAAAGCGAACCTGAGCGGATTACTTAGCCCAGCCCCTGGTAAGGGTGGTGCAATTCTGCCTGGGGCAAAGACACTTGAGAATCACTACAACAGGACCCTCCCCCAGAAAATCAACAAGTAATCCAGCAAAGACCAAGTTCACTTACCAAGGAGAACAGCGGAATTCCAGAGGAGGAGAAAGCAAAGCATGGAATTCATGGCTTTCTCCCCATGATTCTTTAGTCTCTCAGTTAATTTAATTTTTCTTAATTTAATTTTTTTCCTTCTCCTAATTTTTTTTTAACTTTTACCCTTTCCTCTTTTAATGGTTTTTTTAAAAAATATTTTAAATTTTCTAATTTTTTATTCGCCGCCGCCTCCCCCGCCTCGCCAGCGGCTGGGATTCCACCCCACCCCCGCCCCCCTTGCGCGCTCCCAGTCTTTGTTCTCTTTTAATGGTTTTTAACTAGTTTATCTTAACAATACCTTTCATTAAAAAAAAAAATCTTTTTTGAACGTTCATTATTATAGTGATATTTTATCCTTCATTGTATCTAACTTCATTTTTTGTATACACATAGGGTTTTTTCTTCTAAAAAATTTGGGGTACAACATTTCTAATAGATCAAAATATACCCTAAATCTAGCTCTGGACTTGTTCTAGTCTCCAGCCCAAGCAAATTCTCTCCACTTTCTTTTTCTTTATTCTCCCAACCAACTTACTTTATCAACTCCGTTTTTAGAAATTAAAAAAATTTTTTTTCATCTTTATAGGCATATTCCATCCCTTCATTGTGTTTACCCTTATATGTGTTCTTCATTCTTTAAAATTTTGGGAGGTAGTTTCTTCTAAAAGACCAAAATACTCCCAAAATTAAGTGGGTGACCTTGTTCTAGTCAACAGTCTAATATATATATTTTTCCTTTTTTATATTTCTTATTTTTATTTATTTTTTTTTCTGAACTTCTTTTTATCCTCTTTCTACCCTGCCCCCCACCCCCCCACGATTTGGGGTCCCTTCTGATTTGGTTAAAGTGCATTTTCCTGGGGTCTTTGCCACCCTTTTAGTATTTTATTTGTTCCTTCATATATTCTTATCTGGACAAAATGACAAGGCAGAAAAACTCACCTCAAAAAAAGAACAAGAGGAAATACCGAAAGCTAGTGACCTAATCAATTCGGACATTGGTAATGTCAGATCTAGAGTTCAGAATGACGATTCTCAAGGTTCTAGCCGGGCTCAAAAAAAGGCATGGAAGATATAAGAGAAACCCTCTCTGGAGAGATTAAAGCCCTTTCTGGAGATATAAAAGAACTAAAATCTAACCAAGTTGAAATAAAAAAAGCTATTAATGAGGTTCAATAAAAAATGGAGGCTCTTACTGCTAGGATAAATGAGGCAGAAGAAAGAATTAGTGATATAGAAGACCGACTGACAGAAAATAAAGAAGCTGAGCAAAAGAGAGACAAACAAATACTGGACCACAAGGGGAGAATTCGAGAGATAAGTGACACCATAAGATGAAACAACATTAGAATAATTGGGATTCCAGAAGAAGAAGAAGGAGGGGAGCAGAAGGTATATTGGAGAGAATTATTGTAGAGAATTTCCCTAATATGGCAAAGGGAACAAGCATCAAAATCCAGGAGGTGCAGAGAACCCCCCTCAAAATCAGTAAGAATAGGTCCACACCCTGTCACCTAATAGTAAAATTTACAAGACTTAGCGACAAAGAGAAAATACTGAAAGCAGCCTGGGAAAAGAAGTCTGTAACATACAATGGTAAAAATATTAGATTGGCAGCGGACTTATCCACAGAGACCTGGCAGGCCAGAAAGAACTGGCATGATATATTCAGAGCACTAAACAAGAAAAACATGCAGTCAAGAATACAATATCCAGTTTGGCTATCATTGAAAATAGAAGGAGAGATAAAAAGCTTCAAGGACAAACAAAAAGTAAGAGAATTTGCAAACACCAAACCAGCTCTACAGGAAATATTGAAAGGGGTCCTCTAAGCAAAGAGAGACCCTAAAAGTAGTAAATCAAAAAGGAATAGAGACAATATACAGTAACAGTCACCTTACAGGCAATACAATGGCACTAAATTCAGATCTCTCAATAGTTACCCTGAAT